>NC_136262.1:143892683-144067683 GCF_964187855.1 Myxine glutinosa | reverse complement strand
AAGCCAACGGTCGTCGGGGTGAACAAAAAAATAATGGGTGTAGTTGAAATTGAAAAGACGATGGAGGTAGCCCGGGAATTGAAGGGAGAAATGGAATATGTGCAAAGTCCCTGCTCACATCATGATGCTGTGCTTAATAACACTAATTAAAGTTTGCAGGTGGTGTTGGAGCGAAGAAGAAGAACCCCGAAGGTGAGTCGTGCTGTATATTGTGCGGGGAGATTTTGTAGAAGGATGTTTGGCGCGAAGAGAATTGTCGCACGCTTGGGATCGCGAAAGCACCCGGGCGTTCGTGGAAGGTCCTTTGTGTGCTGTGTTAAAGCGAATGGCACGCGTGTGAGGAAAAAGTGTGCGTCAAAGAGTGAGCGTGTTATAAGGTGTACGGAGTATGACACAGAGTGAGAGCGATATGGAGTGTACGTGCGAGGGTGAGAGTGACACGGAGAGTGAGTTGGTGGAGGAGCGGGTGCGAGGATACACGCTTGGGATGAGTGTGCGAGGAGGCACACCTGAGTTGGTTGTGGCGCGGGTGTGGGAGAGCCCATTGAAGCGCGTGCGTGGGTGGATGCAAGAGTGCACCCCCATGAGTGGTACGGAGTATGTACCGAGGGAGAGTGCGCAAGACGGTGCGCGAGGTGTGTTAAGGAAGTGTGCGAATGGTGAGTGTGCGCGAAAGGTGTGGTGTGTAACAGGGAGTGCGGTGGTGAAATGGACGGAGTGTGTGGAATGTACGGGCGGCGTTGGAACGCCGGGTTTGGTGAGTGTGAAAAGGGTCGCGTATGCGTGTGAGCGAGCGAGTAAGGCATCGACGTGGACCGGAGCAAGCATTTAGGGCGACGGATAGCATGCGCGGTGCACTTTGTTTGCAGCGAGGACCGGCCGGGACTGTAAGCGCGTCGCTCTTCGGAGCGTCAGTGCGCGATTCGGGGCCAGGTCTCGCACTGAATGGTCGGGTCCCCGCGTCAGAGCGGCGGATCGGCGCGATTCCGGGGGAGGGGGGGCCAGGTCGGATCTTCTCCCCCTGGCGGGGACGGGGTTCCGACCGGGGCGAGATTGAGCCATCGGGCCGGAGGCCGCAAGGATCTGCGCCGAGATGGTGCGTGGAATCTCGGCCCGTCCAAACCGCCTCCCCTGAACCGAATGCCGGACTGATTCAACCTGCAGGCGACCAAACCACCCGAATTCATTGCTCGGCTTTGCGAAACCGAGTTTTAATGATGTAACGACGCACCGAGGCTCAGATATAGTGGACTGTGATGATGATAGTGTTTTGGACCCGAAATTGAGGATAGGGAATTTGTGATTGGCAAAAATTTGATTGGCAACTGATTGGTAGAATGATTGGCAGTGATTGGCAAATTTTGATTGGTTGGAATTTGATGGAAAAATTAATAGTAGAAGATGCCCGATGTGGTGGGATGGCAAATCCACCATCCCTCACACGGGGCACATGAGCTATAGGTTTAAGGGGTTTATGGCAGTGTAAGCTCGCCGAGGGAGGGTTTGGATAACGGATAGGGATCTAGAGAAGAAGGACCATAGGTAACGGTAGCGTTAAGTAGCGACATTACACCTGTAGTGGGGACGTAGAGAGGTTAGAATGGTTGTTAATGACGTGGGATGTGCTTAGTTTAAAGGGAAGACGGGGAGCACCAAGTTAGCAGGGCACCAGGTAGGTCAGATGATGCCGTGCGTGTGTAAAAGTGTATGAGGAACAATTGTGGTTGTGCATTGTATGGAAAGATTGAAGAAGCCTGGGAGGAAGGAGGGTGCAGGAAGCACCAGGTGTAGGAGTGATTGCACAGGTGTGCAAATACAGGTGAGCATGGTTGTATGGAATAAATGGTCTGGAATATATGGAGTATGGAATGGATGGTGTGGAGTGAGTATGGTGGAAACTGTGGAGTGGAGTGGATGGTGCGAAGGTGTGAATGGGGGAAAAGTGGACCCCTATCACGAATACCCGGGGAGGGTAGTTTAAGAGTTAGGTAGAGAGAGTAGGTAAATTGTGGTTGGATATTGGCATCTGTGGTGCGTGGTGGAAGAATGGTGTTTGGATGGGTGCATTAGTGACGTGGAAATGGCTGGGCGTGTGGCCTGTTAGTGTGTGTAGTTAAATGGGCACTCCGCCACTGTTAGGATGTCGGCCAGGTGAGGCCGCAGGTGGGCTCTGGGAGCCAGTAGAGTTGTTGTGGATGGGGCCCGAGGATCCAAAGGACGGACCCAGGTAGCCCAGTGCCAGAGAGGGCACCGAGTGGGGAGAGCGCCAGAGGGCCTTCCCCAGGTAGATAGGTTAGGGTAAGGAGCAGGTAAGCTCGGAGGCAACTGCAGTGGTGGAGGTGTGCAGTTGGGTAGACCTGCTGGGAGAGCCACACGACCCAGTCCTGAAATTGTGCAAAGGCACAGGGAGTTGAACCGGGGGAGTGAGACCCCAAATTGATGAAGCACCACAGTTTGGTCAATGGGAATTTGGTTCTTAAAACCGCATAGAGTGTAAGATGGCCAATGGATTGGCAGAGAAAGACCCCAGGTAGTGTAAAGTGTATTAAAGTCATTTAGAGGATAGTTAGGATTAAGAATCTCCTCGCACCATCTACATCCACTCACCTGAGGTGACGCAACTCCACACCATGCCATGTTTTTATTATTTTTGTGCAAATGTTTGGAATGTGAGATGCATCATGACGTGGGTGTGACATTGTGTTGTTGTTCCATCTCTCCCTCCTTATGAGGATTGATGATGAATTGAATTTATGGCAAATTTTGGATTAATGGGATTGTGACGAATTTGGTGTCGGGGAAATATGGGGAGGACGAGACGGTAGCGACGGATTTGTAAAGGTGTAGATACGGGTGTAAGGGGCAAGGGTAGAACAGGTGACGGGTGGGGTGACGTACAATAGGGACAAGCTTTTCTCCGCTCGGTCTCCAGGCGCACATCGCCTTGCATTGCCTTTATTGATGTGTACCCTTGTGACCTTACCCCTCGCTAACCTGCCCTCTCTGTCTTCCTTCCCAGACCCATGGATCGTGTTCTCTGGGCACTGAGGGGAGCGTGCGGGAGTCCGCCATTGTGTGCCCGAACCCCCCGCAACCAGCTGCTTGCATCGATGCACCACTTATGGACCACATGTCTGTGGCTGAGCACCACTGATGGACCCCACGGGTTGGGGCATGGCCCCTCTGCTGGAACCGGCCAGGTTGGCCAGAGGAAGATCTTGCTGGCGGACCTCGGTAACGTGGCACCTATGCCATACAGGTGAACCACATATAGTCGGCCCCTGTGGGCCATAAATAAAAATGGACACGTTCTGTGCTTTTTATTATGTCCAAATAGGCCACCAGCAAGAAGAAGAAGTTGACAACATCAGGAAGAACAATGGCCAGCAGAGGGAGCCGAAGAGCAAGACCACCAGCAGGGGTTTGTTTTTTTATTATGAACTGTGGTGACTGTGCACTCCGGTGCGTTTTTGGTGCTTTATGGTGCTCTTTATTGGTGCTGGTGTGTCGATGCAGCGCAGGCTCTCTCCCCCCACCCCCCCCCCCCAAAAGAACTATCGCAGGTCCTGGGTTGCAGTGTAAATACAATCAACGTCACTTGTAAATAATGCTCCCCACCGTTCATGTTTAGTTTTGAGAAAAAAATTCCGCAATTCGGTTATCCTGTGGGCGTAAATCTGTTAGGCAGGGTGCAATGCAGCAGAGGGACATACTTATTTGTGTTTTAAAACTGTCACACTCAGGGTCAGGTTAAATGTAGAGGGAACTACACCTACGTGTCACACTAGGTTAAAGTTTTATAGGCCAGAGGACGTGCCTAGAGGATGAGGGTGCAGTGTTGCGGATTTGAATCTTGTTGTAAATATCACCCTGAGTAGTGTAATGATTCCTTGTAAATATCTCCGTTTTGTGTGTAAAGGTCAAAGGTCGTCCTCTTAGTTAGTCCATATACATGCACGTAGGCCACCATATACCCTTCTAAATAGTTATTTCCTTATTATGTGTATTAGTTTAAGGCTGTGTTTCCCATTAGTTGACTCTGCATTGCATCAAATTGAAATAAGGTAGAATCCCCTTTCAATTGCATTGCCTACATTACCAACTGCATTCGCCGCCATTGCCATGTGGTCAAGCCTCGGAGAAGAAAGGCGTGTCTCCACCTTGTCATAAGAAGGAGGAGTGAACCAGCCCCGATCAACCAACCAAGCACGAGGGGTTTGGCTTGAGAGGGCGGGATCGGGCAGTTTCACGAACGTTCCAGGGTGTGGCGCTATAAAACCCGTCATGCGGCGCCCCCCACCTCAGATCAGTGAAGGAGGAGCAGCAGAGTTGAGTTCAGTGGAGGAGGAGCAGCAGAGTTGAGTTCAGTGGAGGAGGAGCAGCAGAGTTGAGTTCAGTGGAGGAGGAGCAGCAGAGTTGAGTTCAGTGGAGGAGGAGCAGCAGAGTTGAGTTCAGTGGAGGAGGAGCTGTGTTGTTGAGTCCAGTGGAGGAGTGAGCACTGAGAGAGTTGAGTGAACAAACCGCAGCTTTGAGTCCACCGCAGCTGAACCAACCGCAGCTTCGAGACCACCGTAGTCCGGCCCCCCTGTGACACGCAGCTTCGACCCGCTGCTAAGCGGGAACCAGATTACTGTGGGATCGGTGGCCGTCGAGGTCGAGCCCGACGTCCCAGGCGGGAGCAAAACTCCAGCTGAACCTTCCTCCCCTTCCAGCCATTCATTCCAGTCATTCCTATCATCATTCCCCGTGTAAGTCTGACTGTCGTCGGTCTTTTGTGTTGTCCTGGGGTTTAAGTAAGACTGCATAGGTAAGCTAGAATTGCTCTGTGTCCTTCTGATCCTTCCATCCTTCTGTAAATTATTTTCGTTTCTTTCCTTCTCCTTGGTTCCTTTGATTGTGTAAATATTAGTAATAAATTATATTTGTTCTTCCTTACCTTCTGGTTTCCTCACATCCGTTCGTCCTTGTCTTTTCCCAATTGAATACCTGTGGCACGATTTGGCCAATGTTTAAGAATCGGGTCTAGTACTTGCTAATGGTTCGTGCCGCGGCTGCTAATCCGCTCGGCAATTAACATCTTGTCCGCGGTCGCGAACGAGGTTGCTCACCTGCCTCGCCGGAGGGAGCTGAGCAGCTTCAGGACTCACGTCGGTCAGTCACAGACAAGGGGATTAATCCCCCCCTTCTTAAGGGGAAAAGGGGCCGACGTTGAGATCCGCAATATATATATATATATATATATATATATATATATATATATATATATATATATATATATATATATACATATACATACAGACTTGGCATTTAATATGGAATTTTTTTTTTCTTGACATGGGTTTACTTTCTTAACTCAGTATATCAATCTGGTGAGTTTCTTTCACACTTTGGTGATTTATTTGTTAAAAGAACCATGTCACTGTCTGTCGCAGCAAGAAGTCAACAACAGGATTATATCACAGGTGGCGTGGCAAAATGTACGGACAGGTGCATTTGATGATTGGCTTCACAGTCAGGTATACAAGGGTTGTTGCGTTCTGTATCAGTGGAAAACAACTGCTGCACATTTCCAAAAGTTATTGCCGCTTCCGTCAACTTGACAATGCTGTTTGTCATGGAGTGGTGGCTTTACGAAATTACGGCATGAAACAGCGTGCTATTGCTCGGCAGTATGGCATCACTCAAGGTCAGGTGTCAAAGATCCTGAAACGAAATGTTCAGAGGGGTGTCCCTACTCCAATACCGAGGCCAGGACGTCCCCGCAGAACCACAAGGAGGGATGATCGCCAGCTGCACCGGTTAGTCTGCAATGGCCATACCAAGTCAGCTAATCGGCTTCGGGCTGAGTGGCAGCAACTGACAAATGTGCCTGTATCCAGAAGGCTAGTCAACCAACGACTGGTTCAAGCAGGCTATCGTGCCAGGCGTCCCCTGAGAAAGCCACGCCTGACCAGACAACACCGCCAGCGCCGATTGCAGTGGGCCACAGAGCACCGTCAATGGCAGCCAGGACACTGTAATCACGTGATCTTCAGTGATGAGTCTAGATTTCTGGTCTATCGTCAAGATGGCCGCGTTCGAGTGTGCAGACAAGTGCATGAAGCCTACAACAAAGATTGTGTTGTGCCAAGAGTCCAAGCTGGAGGTGGTGGGGTGACCGTTTGGGCTGCTTTTCATGCAGGGGCAAAACTGACCTGGTTGTTCTGAATTTAAACCTGAACCAGTTCAAGTACAGGGCCATTCTGGAAGAAACATTGCTTCCATTTCCTCGTGCAGCCTTTCGAGGAAACTTTGTCTTCCAAGATGACAATGCACGGCCTCATCGTGCTCGCATGATCCAACACTTTCTTGCTGACCGTGGTGTAGAGCATATGGAATGGCCTGCCATGTCCCTGGATATGAATCCGATAGAGAACTTGTGGGCAGAATGAACGCGTCAAATCGACCACTTGACCAGCAGCCGACCTCTGTGCATGAATTGCAGCAGGCAGGCTATTGTCACTGCATGGCAAGCGATTCCTGTCCAAACCTTGGCAAATCTCGTGAACAGCATGCCTCAACGTGTACGTGCTCTCCTGAATGCTCGTGGGGGGTACACGAAGTACTGAACTGTAATTTTACTGTCCGTAATCCCAGTCGTAATTTAACTTTTGTTTTTGTTGAAATATTTTTTGGCTAATGTGCAAAAGAAAGAGATACTTCTGGAAAACGTACAGAAGTTTAACACAGTACTGTCCATGAATATAGTTCGATATCAGTTTACATCACTTTCAAGGATCAATTTATTTGTTTCGAAATGTCAAATGTGGTTTTTGTTTCTTTTAAAGGTCACATTAACAAAATCAAGAATAATTTCAACATAATTCCAATGAACTTTTGGTTCTAAGACATCTTGAAAAGTAAGTATCGCTTCGGATATGAAATCTTTCCTCTTCTCCAATGGCTTGATCTCTGATCATCAATTTGGTTTCAGACCAGGTCACTCGACTCTGGACATGCTGCTTCTGCTGTCTCAACAATGGATGGAGGTCCTCAATGCCAAACAGGAAATTAGAGCTGTCTCCCTCGACATATCACGTGCCTTCGATACGGTCTGGCATCCCGCTCTGCTCACCAAACTCTCCTCCTTTGGTATCGATGGAAATCTCCACGCATGGCTGGCGGACTTCCACTCTCGACGTAGTCAACGTGTGGCCCTGAATGGGTTTCTCTCATCTCCTCTGCCTGTTCAGGCTGGAGTTCCCCAAGGCAGTGTTCTGAGCCTTGTGCTTTTTCTGGTCTTCATCAATGATCTCTCTGACTCTCTTGAAAATCCTCTCTATCTCTTTGCTGATGACTCCACTCTCTGCCGCTCCATTCCTCATCCCTCAGATCGGCAGTCTGCAGCCTCCTCACTCTCTGCAGACCTGGACAAAATCACAGACTGGGCAAACAAGAGGAACATGTCTTTCAATCCTGACAAATCTCACACTTACGATGTCTCTCCGAAAAGACCGACTGGACAACCCTCCCATCTACTTTCTGAATAATCCTCTCCAAGAAGTTCTGTCACTCAAGCTTTTGGGTCTCACTATCTGCCATGATCTTACCTGGGCAAACCACATTTCCAAGCTGGCCTCCAAAGCCAGTCGCCGACTGGGCATCCTCCATCGTGCGAAGTCCTTCCTTGGCACACCTGAGCTCCTCACCACATACAAGGCTTTCATCCGCAGCTCAATGGAATACTGCTCTCCCCTCTGGGCTGGTGCTCCTGCCTCACACCTAGCTCGTCTTCACGCTGTTGAAACGAAAGCGTTCAGAATCATTGGAATCTCCCGCGATGACGCTATCTCCGAGGGCCTTTCACTTACTCACCGCAGGCAGGTTGGTGGTCTTTCCGTCTTCTACCGACTCCTCTCCGGCCTTGCTCCCCCAGCTCTCTCTGGGCCCTGTCCCCCAAATATTCCTGCAGGTCGCACAAGATCTGCCTGCAACCCTCTTATGGTTAAACTGCCAAAATCAAGACTCTCTGCTCACCTTCACTCCTTCATTCCTCTTTTCTCCCGCCTCTGGAACAAACTCCCTCACTCTCTTCAATCCCACTCCTCCCTCCAGGTCTTTAAAACGGCTGTTCACCACCATCTCTTATCTTCCCCAATCCAAAACCTTGATCTTTTCTACCCCCGCTAATTTCGCCGCAAATCCACTTTTTTGAGGTGACTTTTGTCTTCTTTCCTGGATGTCCTTGGTGTCCTTGCGTTTTATACCTATCCTGCCTCCCCCCAGGCCCTCTGCCTCCCACACATCTCCCGATGTCCCTGCCCTCAAATGTTGTGTTTGTGTGCTTCCTCCCCTTCTCTCCCCATCTTGTCGACCGCTCCCACTTTTATGTGCTTTGTTTACTTGTTTGTTTGATTTGTTTGTTTGATAAATGTTCGCTCTTTCACGAGCCTCGACTCTGTATACAAAAAAATAAAAAAATAAAAAACGTTCACCCCCACAAAAAAAATATTCCATATTAAATGCCAAGTCTGTATATATATATATATATATATATATATATATATATATATATATATATATATATATGTTAGCCATTAGGGTTTAAACCCCATGACTCAATTGAGTATAACATCTGAAATTATATATCGTGCTTCTGAAAACTGATTTGAACTCAGCTGCAGGCAGAGGCGAGTGGACAAAATGTGGTTTCGAGGCTCGACGTGCAGGGTGGATCCTTAGCCCAGTAAACAAGTCCTTGAATGTATGTGCCAAACAGTAGATAATATGCTCGCGACCCACGTACAGGGAAAACATGTCGCCAAACGCCTCCTTCACGAAGGGAATAATTAATTATATATCTTTGTAGTTTCTAGTATGTCTCCTAAAATCAAGGACGTAACCAACCTCGGGAGAAATATAGACATTACACATCCTTGATTGTTATTGTATTCAGCACGTGTATCCAATCATTCATCTACCATTTAGCCTAGTGTATGAGAATATTTTCTTCGGCCTGCGCTCGGGTCTGATATGTTTAGATAAAGAGCCAAAAGGGCTCAGCCTATCCCATGCTTACATCTGTTTGTCTAAGTTTGGCCTTCTTCAAGAAGGGACGAGGGAAGGTGGGTCTTTATGGCCCAGGGTTTGCTATGTCTTTAGCGCAGATTCTTGTCTGATATTTTGCTATAAATGAAATGCCTTTTTGCTCATTTTTCAGCGAGTGTCTTGAGAAATTGCCCGCTGCGTGTTAGGCGGTGCATTCTTGAGCCTCGCTCCACACTGTGTGTTTGTAATCGATTTTATTAAACATTGTTGCTCTGATTCTTCTTCTTCTTCCTTCCCTTGAGGTCTTAGACCGACAATTTTGGTGTCAGGAGTGGGATCATCCAAGTGTGCAGACGAGGTGGACCCTCACGTTCCAGGTCGGGGAGGAGGCCTGCCGGCACCTAATTTGGGTAAGCAATTTTTGCACATCGAAATTGAAGCCTCCTGCCTTGCTTTGGACGTGTGGACCTCTGTCGGCTGCACTACCTGGCTTGCATTCCGAACCATATTTAGTTTAAACCAGAGCAGCAGTGGGTAATGAATCGATTATACAGGGCGCCCGAGATAAGGAGGGATATCCCTCAGGTAAGCTTCCTGCGTGGGAAGCAGGTAGACCCATATGTGGGTGATAGATAATAGGTGTTAAGTTACTCCGGCGTGAGAACTGCGTTTAAGGTTAGGGATCGGGGGGCGACCCGATCTTAGGACTACCAGGAGGGACTAGCCCAAGAAAGGTAGGATGATGAGTATTTTAAGTTAAGCTACGCACTGGATGTGTTGGAGTGAGCACAGGTATGTTGTGTGCTGAGTGGAAGCGATGCTGCATTGTCGAGCATGCTTCCAAGGAAGACTTTGGGATGCTAGAGTTGGAAGCGTTTTTGTTTTGTATCTCAAGGGAGATATTGGTTATTTCTTATATGTGGAAATAGAAAATGTTTATGTGGTTTTTGGAGAATAAAGGGTCAGTCACATGGTATTTGTGTATAAGGGAATGAATGATCTGTCATTGCAGCGTGTATTTGTGTTTATGGTGTGAGTCATTGAAGTGTGTCATGGATTGACAAGGGGTTCCCCAAATTGCCTACGGGCGTTGGGCAATCCGGATGAGTAAAATTGGCAGGGAATAATGAGTATGTTATGGAGAGCATGTGTAGACAGGGCTTTAAAACAAGTGTTCAATTACATCCCCACATTAACGGCTCTCCAAATGTAGTAAGGGAGAATGGGAGTGAAAGTCAAAAATGATAGGCTGTCAACCGACTGGGTGTTTATTCAACGGCATGGCCGGGGCTTGTATTTGGCCGACTTGGGATGGCAGAATGCGTTGAATGAAGGCAAGAATGACATGTGATGCTGACGTGAGTCCAATCGGAAGGATGGATGGTTATGGTTTCACCCGGTCTGTTTATCTGTCTGTCTGTCCGGACACAGAGCTCTTGGGGAGAGCCAGAATGGGTTGGGGTGACCAAGATGAATGTGGACAATATATTAATTGTTTGCCATTGTGAAAATTTGCCCCTGCCTATTTGCCGGTCTGTCTGTCTGTCACATTGGACCCTCAGAAAAGGTTTTGTGAAAGGGGTTACACTTGATGGGCCAACTTATAGACAGGAACATGGAATTTGTACAGAATGCAGGCGATAACCCACCTGTGTCTATCTCTGTGTGTGTGTGTCCGTATTTGTCTGGCTTTCTGGCTGTCCATGGAGTCATGTCTCTGAACACTGATTTTGAGGGAGTTGCAGGCGTGATGGAGTTGCAGGTGCGGACCAAAGCGGTGTCCGCGGTATCTACTGGGGGGGGGGGGGGGGGGGAACAATGAATGTAAAGTTGTGTATTTCGTTTAAAAACGTTGTGTTAGATTGCTACATGCAGAATGACCCCAATCAAGAAGGTGATTGGGGGCTGGTGAAGATTGGATCACGGCTCTGCAGACGAGGTGAACAGAACTCCACCAGGTATGTGGGAATCACATCAATTAAATTATTGCTCAAAGGGAGGTGATAGAGCAAAATGAAGAAGATTGTCATGTGGACCGCAAGGCTAACCTCCGCTCTTGCAGGGAAATGGCTTTGGGAGGCTAGTTATTTTTCAGATAATTTTTCCAGTGGGTTTATACTGGTGTGAAATTCGCGTATCTAGGAAGGAAGGGGAAAAAAAAAATGTCCAGGTATTGATAGGATAACAGTGAAATTTTGAAGTGAAGTGAAGGATAACAGTGAAGTGTTAGTGTGTTCGTTGCGATTTTTGGGAATGGCAGGGTATTGTCGTACATGGATAATTGACTATGCGTTACTAGCAAAACCTCTATATGAGGCGACGAAAAACGACCAGCCACGGATGGTAAACTGGACGGACAATCGAATACGCTGCTACGAAGGACTCAAACGAGCCCTGATAACGGCCCCAACCTTGGGCCTTCCCGATTATAAAAAGGCCTTCACACTTTTCACCCATGCAGTAGGGGGATTCGCACAATCCGTGTTAACTCAGACTCATGGAGATAGGGAACGTCCGGTAGTCTATTTCAGCAAAAAGCTTGATGCGGTAGAACAAGGCTTTCCGCTGTGTCTACAAGCCGTGGCGGCTGCCCGATACGCAGTTGAGCGGACGGCCGACATAGTTATGGGACATCCGGTCCTTTTACAGGTACCGCATTGCGTCCATACACTACTACAACAGCGAAACACACAACATCTCACAGCCACTCGACTGATGCAATACGAAACGGCATTAATTATGGCACCCAACGTGACGGTGATGCGGTGTACCATTCTTAACCCAGCGACACTTTTGCCAACAAAGGAGGAGGGAATCCCGCGCGTTTGCACGGACGTGGTCCAATTAATATCAACGGTAAGGCCTGACTTACAGGACACTCCGCTACAGGAAGCCGATCATACCTATTACGTCGATGGTTCAGCCAAACGGGCTTGGGACGGATCCCTGTTATCTGGGTACGCAGTATGCTCGGATACGGAGACGGTCGAAAGCGGCCGCCTCCCGCCCACCTGGTCAGCACAACAAGCTGAACTGTACGCACTCACGAGAGCGTGCGAAGGAAGCGAGGAAAAGGCAGTGACAATTTATACAGACTCGGCATACGCACACGGAGTGGTCCACGACAAAGGGGCCATATGGAAAATGAGAGGGTTCCTCACTTCAGCGGGAGCACTCATTAAAAATGGGGACTTAGTGCGAAATCTGCTTCATAGTATTATGCTTCCACGTGAAATAGCTGTAGTTAAATGCCGAGGTCACCAGCGTACAGACGACGCTGTGGCCCGTGGAAACGCCCGAGCCGACGAAGCAGCAGCACTAGCGGCAAACCAACAAGTTGGGTATAATATGCCAGTAGTTACGCGCAAACAGGGCGCTAAAGCGACTGCCCAGACAGACGTTCCGACATCCGCACCTACAGAGTTCGATGTAATACAATTACAAGCCGCGGCCTCAAACGTAGAACATCAAGATTGGATTAAATTGGGAGCTCAGCGCCCTGCAGAAGGACAAATGTGGACGATTAATGACAAACCCGTGGCACCGCGAGCTTTATTGCCATGGTTGGCACGCATGGCGCATCAAAATGGCCATGTGTGCCATAGGGGGGTGATGAGGCAGGTCACTTCCACCTGGGCAGCACCAGGCCTTTCGACTGTGGTTACCATGGTCTGTCGCTCGTGCGCTATATGTCAACGGCATAATAGGGGGGCACCCCCCAGACGCCGCCACAACGTGGGTCACCCGGCTCCCGTCGGGCCGTTCTGTCATATCCAGTTCGATTTTTTCAATTTACCGCCTTGTATGTCCTTTAAGCATGTACTGGTAGTGGTGGACATGTTCACCAAGTGGGTGGAGGCCTACCCATGCGTCAGGGCTGACGCTATAACGGTGGCCAAGTGCCTTTTGCGGCACTTTATATGTCGATTCGGTGTCCCGCAGAAAGTGTCATCCGATCAGGGCGGGCACTTCACAGGTGACGTCATTAAAGCCGTGTTAAAGGCCTTGGGAGTGATACAGTCGTTCCACTGTGTTTACTGCCCGCAATCGGCGGGACTTGTAGAACGAACGAATGGCACACTGAAAGGTAAGTTGGCAAAGATTTGCGACGAGACAGGCCTCAAGTGGCCGGAGGCCCTTCCGCTAGCGTTAATGAGCGTGCGCTCCACTCCAGGGCGCACCACTGGTCTCTCTCCGCACGAGATATTAATGGGTCGGCCCATGAGTTTGCCGGTATCGGCGCCAGTGGATATGGCAGCCCTTGAATTACCTATCATGGATGACATGCTTCTAAAGTTTTGCATAGGTTTGTCCCATGTGGCACGCAGCATACATGAACGTGTTCGGGAGGCCCTGCCGGAGCCAACAAGCAAGCCTATCCACACCTTCGAGGCAGGAGATTACGTGCTGGTGAAGCATTTCACCCGTAAGACTGCGCTCGAACCAAGGTGGACGGGGCCATACCAAGTTCTTCTGATCACACCAACAGCGGTGTTTTGTGAGGGCAAGTCGTCCTGGGTACATGCCACACATTGTAAGTTGGCCATACCCACAAACACAGACACCTCAAACGCACCACCACAGATCGAGGATGCTGCACCACCGCCTGTTAGGGGTGGCAATCACACTTAGTTTAATATACCGCTTTGCCAGCACTGCACCTGCCGCGTCACGCCTCAAGTGGGGGGACACGAGGGCATGGGCGAACACGGAGACATATGCATATGGCGACCAAACCATTAAGGTCTACCGGCAGAGAGTTATCTGGGGCCAGGGGCTAAAACAGGTGTCTGCAACAGGTGCATGGGATGCTAAGAGAGGTATTAGAGGACATTGGATTGACTTTAAATTGAAATGAAAATTGAAAGGGTGGATTAGGAAAATGAATTTGTTCAAATAATCGTGGCATCTGTGGGAGGCAACAATTTTGTGCCAGAATAGTGTATGGGAGCCGTCATCAGGGAAGCGTCGTTAAATGGCAGTAGGTTTAGACAGATATTGAAAGGGTTCGTGCAATGTCATTTTGGGGCTTATGGCTCGCCATTGTCTGTCTGCCAGTTAGGGTGGGCAGAGGGAAGAGGGAGTGATACTGCTCTGGCCTCTTGCTCGGCAGAATTGAGTATTGCTGGTTTTACCCCTGTTCAAAATTGAGCTCTCGAGAGCTGATTAACATTAGGATGCATCTCTCAAGGGACCCCTGGGTGGTCTCGAGAGCTGAGCTGTGAAATATGATGACGTTGTCTTATGGACACTTTGTGAGTGACTAGACACGTGCCTGAAAGGGGAAATTGTATTCATAACTCATGTGGGTTGTGTCTGAAGAAAAGGTTTAAAAGGAAGTGTGAAGAAGGTCATGGAAAGTGCAAAGATGATTGGAGTGGAAAGTCGAATCAGATGGATTATTTGTCAATGACAGGTGACTGCAGGAATTGATGAGAAAGTGGAGGAAAAGGTTATAAAAGTTAATGGAAAAGGCAGGAAATAAAGAAAAGTGGTTAGTTATGGACTGTTGTTTCGTGATAAGAAGGTGATACAAGGGGTTGGCTTGCACTGGGGGGGAAATGGTTGGTAAATCATGTATTATTAGATGTAGGGAAGATGATTAAAAGGAAGGTATTTTCGGAAATTGGTGAAAGTAAATATGGCATTCGAATTTCCAGACACGACACAGGAAATGCGGCTATGAATAAGCCAACCATCTGAGAGATAAGGAACTAAATGCCAATTGGTGGGACGGGGGGCTAGGAATTTGACCATGGTGTGTGTAAGAAAGTATTTTTCAGGATGGAAAGTGAAGAAGCCGCCGACAACGACTATGGTTCTGACCACAAAGGCCGTCGACCTGAATGGGCCCTTCAACAAGGCAGTTGTGACCAGCGCTCCAGAAAATTGTATTGAATTTTGTGATGACTGTGATACTTGTGTTGATCCCATGTGGGAACTGGCTGCTGCCTGTATTGATTTTTGTGATGACTGTGATACTTGTGTGGAAAACCCCTTGCGTGTACTGGCTAACGCCTCTTATGTATTATGAATGATTGGCTAATAGATAGTCTCGCATTAGTAATGGAACGAATTGGAAACGAAACCCGAATCGCAGAACTACAATTGGAAAACGAATTAGTGCATATGCGAACGATGGTGATGCAGAATCAAGTGGCTTTGGATATGTTATTGGCAGAAAAGGAAGGAGTATGTGGGGAAAACGATGAACCTATTGATGCTTGGGATTCTGATAATGATGATTTTAGTTGGGATGATTATACCTGTGATTTAGAAAGTGTAGGTTCTTTTAAAGGTTATTGCTATTATGCCAGCAGTGAGGAGCGGATGGCAAACATGTATCCGGGATATCCGGAAGAACCACCTTCACCACCACTTACACCACCCAGCAATCACATGTACAAGGCTTGATGGCATTGGACGTCGATTGTTTGCCCTAATTCGCGAGGACCACGCCTGCATAAAGAGGGCCCCTAATCTGGCTGGCAACTGGGTCGCACCTACGCCGTGACGAGGGTGGATTCGGAATCTGGCCGGGCGGCAGCAATCTCTTAACCAGGCGCCGTCGTCGCGAATTAGGGCTAACAATTTATACGTTGAATGTTAGACGGCCAGTTAGGGCCGGTATCTCTCTTTGAGCATACGTGACGCTATGTCGTGCCTGGCATGTGGCTAATTGGGATGCTGACCACTGGGGTATACGGTGTCTTTCCAAGGAGTTGTCTTGTAAAGACAAAGGAAGGAACTGTTAGCCATTAGGGTTTAAACCCCATGACTCAATTGAGTATAACATCTGAAATTATATATCGTGCTTCTGAAAACTGATTTGAACTCAGCTGCAGGCAGAGGCGAGTGGACAAAATGTGGTTTCGAGGCTCGACGTGCAGGGTGGATCCTTAGCCCAGTAAACAAGTCCTTGAATGTATGTGCCAAACAGTAGATAATATGCTCGCGACCCACGTACAGGGAAAACATGTCGCCAAACGCCTCCTTCACGAAGGGAATAATTAATTATATATCTTTGTAGTTTCTAGTATGTCTCCTAAAATCAAGGACGTAACCAACCTCGGGAGAAATATAGACATTACACATCCTTGATTGTTATTGTATTCAGCACGTGTATCCAATCAATCATCTACCATTTAGCCTAGTGTATGAGAATATTTTCTTCGGCCTGCGCTCGGGTCTGATATGTTTAGATAAAGAGCCAAAAGGGCTCAGCCTATCCCATGCTTACATCTGTTTGTCTAAGTTTGGCCTTCTTCAAGAAGGGACGAGGGAAGGTGGGTCTTTATGGCCCAGGGTTTGCTATGTCTTTAGCGCAGATTCTTGTCTGATATTTTGCTATAAATGAAATGCCTTTTTGCTCATTTTTCAGCGAGTGTCTTGAGAAATTGCCCGCTGCGTGTTAGGCGGTGCATTCTTGAGCCTCGCTCCACACTGTGTGTTTGTAATCGATTTTATTAAACATTGTTGCTCTGATTCTTCTTCTTCTTCCTTCCCTTGAGGTCTTAGACCGACATATATATATATATATATATATATATATATATATATATATATATATATATATATATATATATACATATATATATATATATATATATATATATATACTATATATATATATATATATATATATATATATATATATATATATATATATATATATATATAGACAGACATAAAGACAGTTAGACAGATACACATAAAGATAGATATGACAGACAAATTGGAAAACATAGATAGATGGATATATAAATACAGATTTGGCATTTAATATGGAATATTTTTTTTGTGGGGCTGAACTTACTTTTCAAGATGTCTTAGAACCAAAAGTTCATTGAAATTATGTTGAAATTATTCTAGATTTTGATAATGTGACCTTTAAAAGAAACAAAAACCACATTTGACATTTCGAAACAAATAAATTGATCCTTGAAAGTGATGTAAACTGATATCGAACTCAATTCATGGCCAGTACTGTGTTAAACTTCTGTACGTTTTCCAGAAGTATCTCTTTATATTGCACATTAGCCAAAAAAAATTTCAACAAAAACAAAAGTTAAATTACGACTGGGATTACGGACAGTAAAATTACAGTTCAGTACTTTGTGTAACCCCCACGAGCATTCAGGAGAGCACGTACACGTTGAGGCATGCTGTTCATGAGATTTGCCAAGGTTTGGACAGGAATCGCTTGCCATGCAGTGACAATAGCCTGCTGCAATTCACGCACAGAGGTCGGCTGCTGGTCCAAGTGGTCGATTTGACGCGTTAATATTGTCCACAAGTTCTCTATCGGATTCATATCCGGGGACATGGCAGGCCACTCCATATGCTCTACACCACGGTCAGCAAGAAAGTGTTGGATCATGCGAGCATGATGAGGCCGTGCATTGTCATCTTGGAAGACAAAGTTTCCTCGAAAGGCTGCACGAGCAAATGGAAGCAATGTTTCTTCCAGAATGGCCCTGTACTTGAACTGGTTCAGGTTTCCATTCAGAACAACCAGGTCAGTTTTGTCCCCTGCATGAAAAGCAGCCCAAACGGTCACCCCACCATCTCCAGCTTGGACTCTTGGCACTATACAATCTTTGTTGTAGGCTTCATGCACTTGTCTGCGCACTCGGACGCAGCCATCTTGACGATAGACCAGAAATCTAAACTCGTCACTGAAGGTCACGTGATTCCAGTGTCCTGGCTGTCATTGACGGTGCTCTCTGGCCCACTGCAATCGGCGCTGGCGGTGTTGTCTGGTCAGGCATGCTCTCAGGGGACGCCTGGCACGATAGCATGCTTGAACCAGTCGTTGGTTGACTCGCCTTCTGGATACAGGCACATTTGTCAGTTGCTGCCACTCAGCCCTAAGCCGATTAGCTGAATTGGTACGGCCATTGCGGACTAACCGGTGCAGCTGGCAGTCATCCCTCCTTGTGGTTCTGCGGGGACGTCCTGGCCTCGGTATTGGAGTAGGGACACCCCTCTGAGCATTTCGTTTCAGGATCTTCGACACCTGACCTTGAGTGATGCCATACTGCCAAGCAATAGCACGCTGTTTCATGCCGTAATTTCGTAAAGCCACCATTCCATGACAAACAGCATTGTCGAGTTGACGGACCATCTTCAGAGGAAGCGGCAATAACTTTTGGAGACGTGCAGTAGTTGTTTTCCACTAATACAGAACGCAACAACCCTTGTATACCCGACTGTGAAGCCAATCATCAAATGCACCTGTCCGTACATTTTGCCATGCCACCTGTGATATAATCCTGTTGTTGACTTCTTGCTGCGACAGACAATCAGTGACATGGTTCTTTTAACAAATAAATCACCAAAGTGTAAAAGAAACTCACCAGATTGATATACTGAGTTAAGAAAGTAAACCCAAGTCAAGAAAAAAAAAATATTCCATATTAAATGCCAAGTCTGTAGATAGAAAGACACAAATAGATAGACAGACACAAATAGATAGACAGACATACATGAAAAGATAGTGGAAGCATAAGTAAGGAGTTTGAGGTTTCGTTTGTAAGGGAATTCGTTCTCGACACAAGTTATTTAGTACGCCTCACGTGCAGAGGTGGATTAAGGTGGGGGCACAGGAGGCACGTGTCCCAGACCCCGAGACATGGAGGTCCCCAGTTACCATGGGTTGAGGGGAATTACATGTGTTTAAATTAACCTTGGTTAAGTCCTTTTCTGACCTTATTCGCTAATATTTTCTGTAACAAAAACATTACCAGTTGAAATATTGTGCATATGCATTACAAAATTTAATACATATATTTATTTAAATATAAGTAACATAACACTCACCTGTGGTGTTATTTTAATTTATAATGATTTTATTCGGAAGAATACACAACGGCCCCCCGATCTTGAGTGTGCCGTGGGCTGAAGCCTTAACCGGCACTGCTCACATGTGCATGGAAAGATGGTGGAACATGAGATGAGTAAGGGGTCGCATGTTGGGTTTGCAAGAGAAATCGTTTGAAACTGAGTGAAGGTTTATCGGTGAAGTAAATGGATAAAAAGCAAATTATTTATTGGACGGAATTATTGGTGGGTTATATTATTTCTGGTACGTCAGCGAACCAGCCACACTGACATTATACATCGTCCGTGAAACTTTGTGCTTCCACTCACACAAGGCATTGTCAGAGCATCCTTCTGTATGCCTCAAATGTTCATAAAAAGATAAAGCATGCAATAGTATGGAGTCGCAGGTTCCGTTTGTAAGGAAATATCATTTCATCGCTACAGAGGCACAGGCTTGTTTTAACTAAGGATAATGACCTGACTGAACTTTAGTTTCTGTGATGTCATGATCTACACCAATCACAATACAAACATTTATTTTGTACAAATTTATTTATAATATAGGTGATATTATTTATTTGTAATTTATTTGCAATCAAAAAAGGTCCAAGTGGTGTAAAGCTCAAAATGGTCAAGTGTTACGTGCTCCTCCCCAAACCCCGGTCACGGTGTACCTCCGAGCCCCGAAAGGAGTCACGGCAGAAAGATTTGTTATTCTGGGTGTCAATGACCAATGGTGAAACCACTCCAATTGTTACCAAAAAACAAGTATTGTATTAAGGTCACACAAGAATAACAGCACAAGAACAATATTAATCAATTGTACAACAAATAGTATATCATTCCTATGATGGTACCATCAGTTTCGTACAATATAACTCACTGTGCTCCAAGTGAGCGAAAAGAACATTCCCAAAGTCTCTGTCCCGGCACCAAGCCAAAGTCGATCCATGCTCCGGTGATCGCAAGAACGATGTCGTATCGAGACCAGAATCCAGTTCGGCTGACAGTCAACGCTGCCAAAGAGGGGCAAAGGTGCCCTCAAAAGGCGACTGGGAAATCATACCTTCGGGCATGAACGTTCAACAGCTCCCAAACGGAGAACCACAAATTCCAAATCGAAATCCACGTTACACACGCAAACCAGGCTAACGGCTGGGTACGGTGAAATGGCTGGAGCGAGATGAAAAGGCTGGAGTGATGCGAAATGGCGGGAGCGAGGCAAAATGGCCGACGGGCCCGTACTGAAGGCGTACCTGCACTCCAACAACGATTCTCTTCGGAATCAACCGCAAAACCTGTCACGCAGGTGTATCTGTCACAGCGATAACCACACTGTCACAGGAATCCCTTTCCCAGGAAACCCAAAGTTCGCTCGTGACCCCCGTTCGCCAGCGTCTCCTCGAGACCTCAAAGCAGCTCGGCTTTCTTTTTCGACCTCTCTTGCTCCGCTTTTCCTCCTCCTCTTCTTCTTCCGATTTTCTCCCGATCCGGTTTCCGGTTTCTTTTAAAACACTAATTTTTTCACCTTTTGAAAACAGTTATCTCCATTTCACTTAAACGATAACAATAATTATAGTACATGGAACCAAAAGTGCTCACAGTGGATGAAAACCACAATGATGGAAGTGACGAATCCATAACACAAGGGTCTTACTTATGGGTCTTTGGGGTCTTCGTAGTCTTTAGAGTCATTTGGGCCCTTGAGGTCTTTTAGGTATTTTAGGTATTTTGGGTCTTCAGGGTCTTTTTGGTACTCTGAGTCTTTGGGGGTCTTCTGGGTCATTTGAGTCTTCAGGGTCTTTTAGGTCATCATGGTCTTTGGGGTCTTCTGGGTCATTTGGATGTTTTGGATCTTCAGGTTATTTTGGCTCCTCTCGGTCTGAAACGGTCTTTGGGGTCTTTTGCATCTTCGGGTTATTTAAGTTTATTTTGGGTTTTTGGGTTATTTTGGGTCTTTGTATTCTTTCGGGTCTTTTGGGTTTTCAGGGTATTTTGGTCTTTGGTGCGTTTTCGGTCTTCATTGTACTTTGGGTCTTTAAGGGTTTTTGTGGTCTTCTGGGTCCTTGGGGTGGTTTGGGTCATTGGTGTCTTTAAGGGTCTTGGGGAACTTAAAGGGTCTTCAAAGGTCCAAGGGGTCTCGGCAATCTAAAGGGTCGAAAGGTATATTCCAACAGTATGTAATTAATTGACAGGATGCGACCGACATTCAAATAGTACGTAATTAATAGATATATATTCACACGGCTTCACGAACCGTGTTTGTCGTTTTTATATATTATCTATCTATAATTCCACTAATCTCTGTCTGTGTGTGTGTGTGTGTGTGTGTGTGTGTGTGTGTGTGTGTGTATGCGACCGCTGTTTCTCGACAACTACCGGTCCGATATACTTGAAACTTGCCAGGTATATTGCTGGGGACCCGAGGATGTGCCTTTTCAAGGTTTCATATTAATCGGACAAGTAGTTACCGAGCTATGTCCAAAAAACGATTCAACCAATCAGAGAGCAGCGAGCTATCACGTGTGCCGAACGTGCCGAACAGACTCTGCCTCGGACGGCACATTTGAGAGCGTATTCATTTATTTCACGTTGGCAAACTATGTTGGCGTTAAACTATGTTTTAAAACTAATTAAAACTACTTTGCGATTCATTGTAACTGCGATTCGTAACTGCCGTTCGCTTTGGCTTTGCGAATGGACCAAACCATTTCATGTAAATAGAGGGGGGGGATTGTCACCGTACTCGCAAGCCGTTCGCTTTGGACCAAACCATTTCATGTAAATAGAGGGGGGGGATATAATTTTAGATATAGATATAGTACGGGCATTAATAGATATATATTCACACGGCTTCACGAACCGTGTTTGTCGTTTTTATATATTATATATATGTAATATAATAGTATCATATCGGGGTTTTTCGGGGTTTTTTTCTGGGACGTGTTCAATATCGGGTTTTTTTTTACAAATAAAATGGCCGCCAGTCTCCCAGTCAGCCATCTTTGATCATATCGCAAAATAAAGTAAGGTGCATGTGTATACCGTCATGTGCCGTGCATGTGCCAAGTTTGACCAAAATCGGACCATGCGTGTTCAAGAAATGGTTGGGGACACGTTGAAGCAACAAAATGGCTGCCATTTGGCCATCTTGTATCTGATCTCGAAAATAAATGGCAGTGATATTTTCTATCCTGAGAACGTTATATCAAGGCTGTCTCGGGAAAACCAATACGGTGGTCAACACAGTTATATGTGCTATGGAACAGAGATGTGATGATTAAGTTTGTTGTGAAAGAGAAGATCAAACCAGCAAACGTCACAGGTTAAAACAAAGTGCAGATAATTTTGGCGAATCACCTGATGGACTATATAATGCGCATGCGCAAGATTGGAGGTCTCGTCTGGTACTGTAGCGGCTACCGCTGGGTTTACACAATCGCCTTGCACCTACCAAGGACGCGGAGCGATCACCATGCCGGGCTCGTCCAGGACGCCCGGGCAGGCCCGCTCTCGACTTGCCAGGCCGCGTCCGGGACGCCCGGGCATGCCCGGGCATGCCCGCCCTCGACTTGCCAGGCCGCGGCCAGGACGCCCGGCCACGCCCCCTCTCGCCTTTCCTGGGCAAACGCTCCGGGATAATGTGTGTATATATATTGCTGCCCGATAAATGGGCTTTTCAGAGTACCCGAGTTGTTTTGTGACAATAAAGAAACTCGGACGAATTCCAGCTTTTTGTCGCGTCCATTCTTCCGACTACGTGGGAGCACAGCTCCTTCATTGGTGACCTACCGACATGGACACGGCAGTTGCCCTTAAACTGCCTACCTTCTGGGAGGCTCACGCGGCGGTTTGGTTCGCCCAGGCGGACTCCCTGTTCGCCCTGCGAGGCATCACGGCCGACGACACCCGCTTCCACCATGTGGTAGCAGCGCTCGGTTCAGCCACCGCGGCCCGCGCCCTGAGCCTCCTCGAGAGCCCGCCAGCCGCTGACAAATACGGCACTATTAAAAAGCTCCTCCTCGACGCTTTCGCCCTCCCATCGGCGGAACGCGCACGGCGCCTGCTCGACCTGCCCGAGCTCGGCGACACGCGCCTGTCCGAGCGAATGGACTACATGCTTTCGCTGCTCGGCGAGCACTCTCCGGCATTCCTGTTCCGGGAGCTGTTCCTCCGTCAGCTGCCTAGCCCAGTACGCCTCGCCCTGGCGAGCACGACGATCACGGATCCCCGCGCCCTCGCCAGGGAAGCCGACAAGATCTCTGCGGCAGGCCAACGCATTGCAGCAGCGACCTGGGGCCCACCGCCGTCCGACGCAACGCCCATGGCGCCCGAGCACCCGTCACGGTCGACGACCTAACTGCCGACGCAATTGGCGGCCGCAACGCCGAGCCGACCACCTCCAGCACGACGACCGGGGCCTCCACCTGACCAAGCATGGTGTTACTATCATGCCAGGTTCGGACAGAAGGCCCGGACATGCCGACCCCCGTGCACCTTCGGCAGGCCGGGAAACGGCCGGGCTGGCGTTCATTACCAGCCATGAGCGCCGGCCACACGGGCAATTTACTTTTCATCACGGACAAAGCGTCCGGACGGCGCTTCCTGTGCGACACCGGCGCCCAACTGAGCGTCATACCCGCCTCCGATCAGGACAGGCAGTCCGCGGTTTGCGGCCCCTCCTTGGTTGCGGCCAACGGATCGGTCATCCGCACCTTCGGCCCGCACAACGTCACCCTCTGCTTCGGCGGCCAACGCTTTGCTTGGACTTTTGTAACCGCCAGTGTGCCCATGGCTCTGCTAGGCGCCGACTTCCTCTGCGCACACGGACTGCTGGTGGACGTCCAACGGCGTCGCCTCATCAACGCCGAGACCTTCAGCTCCCTGGTATGCACATTGAGCAGCTCCGCTCTGACCGAGCTGGCATGCGCCCTCCCGGCGGCGAACGAGTTTGCTCGCCTGCTCACGGAGTTCCCGGCCCTCACGCGGCCGACGTTTTCGGCCGTCGCAGTACGACATGGGATCGAGCACCACATACCAACCACGGGCCCGCCGGTCTACGCCAGAGCCCGCCGCCTCGACCCAGCCAAGCTCGCCGTGGCCAAAGCCGAGTTCGACGCTTTGGAACACCTCGGCATCGTGCGGCGCTCCGATAGCGCGTGGGCTTCGCCACTACACATCGTCCCAAAACCAGGGGGCGGCTGGCGCCCATGTGGCGACTACCACCGCCTTAACGACGCTACCACCCCCGACAGGTATCCGATCCCGCACATCCAAGACTTCTCCGCCCGTCTGGCAGGACGGGTCATTTTTTCAAAAATCGATCTCATATGGGGATATCACCAGGTACCTGTCAGGGCGGCCAACGTCCCTAAAACGGCCGTCATCACGCCGTTCGGCTTATTCGAATTCCTACGGATGCCGTTTGGCCTCAAGAACGCGGCTCAGGCGTTCCAGCGCTTGATGGACGGCGTGCTGCGTGACCTGCCGTTCCTCTTCGTTTACCTGGACGACATCCTCGTCGCCAGCACGTCCCGGGCCGAGCACCTCCTCCACCTCCGAACACTGTTCGGGCGCCTCAGCGAGCACGGCCTCATCGTCAACCCGGCCAAATGCCACTTCGGCACGACGGCCGTTGATTTTTTGGGCCACCACATCACCAAGAACGGGACCGTGCCGCTGCCAACCAAGGTCGAGGCCATCACCACGTTTCCGCGACCCCGCTCCATAAAGGCCCTGCAGGAATTCCTGGGAATGGTGAATTTCTATCACCGCTTCGTGCCCCGTGCTGCTCAACTCATGCGGCCCCTCTACGAAGCCTTCCGGGGCAAGCCGGCCAAGCATGACATCGTCTGGTCCGCAGCAATGGACGCGGCCTTCCAAAGCTCAAAGCGGGCCCTCGCTGACGCAACACTGCTCGCTCACCCGGTGCTCAACGCTCCCATCACCCTCACCACGGATGCCTCCGACTACGCGGTGGGCGCCGTACATGAGCAATGGGTGAACGGGGTTTGGCAGCCACTCGCTTTTTTCAGCCGGCAGCTCCGGCCGAACGAGCTCAAATATAGCACGTTTGACCGTGAGCTCCTCAGTCTACACCTGGCCGTTCGCCATTTCCGCCACCTCCTGGAGGGCCGACCCTTCACGGCGTTCGTCGACCACAAGCCGTTGGTTTACGCAATGGCCAAGGTCACGGAGCCGTAGTCGGCCCGCCAACAGCGCCACCTCTCCGCCGTGTCGGAGTTTACCACGGACATCTGGCACGTCGCCGGCAAAAACAACGCCGTGGCCGACTGTCTTTCTCGGGCCAGCGCGAACGCGGTCCACCTCGGCGTGGACTTCGCGCTTATGGCGGCGGACCAAACCACCGACACCACGGTGCAAGCCCTCCGGGCGGCGGACACGGGCCTCCGCCTAGCCGACATCCCCTTCGCGGACACTGTCCTGCTCTGCGACGTCTCCCAAGGCCAGCCTCGCCCCATCGTGCCCGTTACATGGCAACGCCGCATCTTCGCCTCCCTCCAAGGCCTTTCCCACCCGGGCCGGAAAGCTTCCCAGAAGCTGGTGAAGGCGCGATTCGTCTGGCACGGCCTTCGACGGGAC
Organism: Myxine glutinosa; assembly: GCF_964187855.1. Taxonomy (NCBI): domain Eukaryota; kingdom Metazoa; phylum Chordata; class Myxini; order Myxiniformes; family Myxinidae; genus Myxine; species Myxine glutinosa. The sequence continues at coordinate 144,042,228 of NC_136262.1, read as the reverse complement.
GTCCACGATTGGACCAGCACCTGCACAGCCTGCCAACAGGCCAAGGTCCACCGACACACCCAGGCCCCGCTGGCACCTTTCACCGTGCCCGAACGACGTTTCGACCACGTCAACGTAGATCTGGTGGGCCCCCTCCCCCCATCACGGGGGTTCACACACCTGCTCACCATAGTGGACAGGACCACCAGGTGGCCGGAGGCCGTTCCCCTCGTCTCCACCATCACCGCCGACGTGGCGCAGGCTTTCATCGCCACCTGGGTCGCCCGCTTCGGCGCACCGGCGGACATCTCTATGGACCGCGGACCGCAGTTCACCTCCGAGCTGTGGGGCGCGGTCGCCCGCAACCTGGGGGTCAAGCTCCACCATACTACGGCCTATCACCCACAAGCCAACGGGTTGTGTGAGCGATTCCACCGCTCCATGAAGGCCGCGCTCATGGCCGGCCTTCAAGACGGCGGTTGGGCCGACAGGCTGCCGTGGGTCCTTTTGGGCCTCCGCACGGCCACCAAGGAGGACCTCCGGGCATCCACCGCCGAGCTTGTCTACGGCCAGGCGCTACGCGTCCCGGGCGAATTCGTGCCCGACGCTACCAGTCCCTGGTCCGCAGCTCACCAGCGCTCGGACCTCCAGGAGGCCGCCCGACGGTTTGCCCCCGTGCCAACATCCCACCACGGTGACCCCCAGTCCTACGTCCCCCCAGCGCTTCGCACAGCGGAGTACGTTTTTGTGCGTCATGACGCACATCGGGGGCCACTCCGGCCGCCGTACGACGGGCCCTTCCGGGTCCTGCGACGGGACGACAAGTCGTTCGTCATCGACATCGGCGGCAGGTCGGACCGGATTGCGGTGGACCGCCTCAAGCCGGAGCACGTGGACATCGACCAACCGCCACGGTTGGCCCTTCCGCCGCGGCGAGGCCGCCCCCCATCCACGGTGCCCCCCACTCGACCGCCCACCACCACACCGGACCCCCCCCCCCCCACGACCCACCAGGGGTCGCTTCGGCCGGGTCATCAGGACCCCCCTCAAATTGACCCTGCCGGTGCAAGTCGATTCTGGGGGGACGTGTGTAGCGGCTACCGCTGGGTTTACACAATCGCCTTGCACCTACCAAGGACGCGGAGCGATCACCATGCCGGGCTCGTTCAGGACGCCCGGCCAAGCCCGCTCTCGACTTGCCAGGCCGCGGCCAGGACGCCCGGCCACGCCCCCTCTCGCCTTTCCTGGGCAAATGCTCCGGGATAATGTGTGTATATATATTGCTGCCCGATAAACGGGCTTTTCAGAGTACCCGAGTTGTTTTGTGACAATAAAGAAACTCGGACGAATTCCAGCTTTTTGTCACGTCCATTCTTCCGACTACGTGGGAGCACAGCTCCTTTAGTACCGTCGTACCGCCTTCGATACGGTCTGGCACCCCGCTCTGCTCGCCAAACTCTCCTCTTTTGGTATCCATGGAAATCTCCACGCATGGCTGGCGGACTTCCTCTCTAGTCATAGTCAACGTGTGGCCCTGAATGGGTTTCTCTCATCTCCTCTTCCTGTTCAGGCTGGAGTTCCACAAGGCAGTGTTCTGGGCCCTGTGCTTTTTCTGGTCTTCATCAATGATCTCTCTGACTCTCTTGAAAATCCTCTGTATCTCTTTGCTGATGACTACTCTCTGTCGCTCCATTCTTCATCCCTCAGATCGACAGTCTGCTGCCTCCTCACTCTCTGCAGACCTGGACAAAATCACAGACTGGGCAAACAAGTGGAACATTTCTTTCAATCCTGACAAATCTCACACTCTTACGATGTCTCTCCGAAAAGACCGACTGGACAACCCTCCCATCCACTTTCTGAATAATCCTCTCCAAGAAGTTCTGTCACTCAAGCTTTTGGGTCTCACTATCTGCCATGATCTTTCCTGGGAAAACCACATTTCAAATCTGGCCTCCAAAGCCAGTCGCCGACTGGGCATCCTCCGTCGTGCGAAGTCCTTCCTTGGCACACCTGAGCTCCTCACCACATACAAGGCTTTCATCCGCAGCTCAATGGAATACTGCTCTCCCCTCTGGGCTGGTGCTCCTGCCTCACACCTAGCTCGTCTTCACGGTGTTGAAACCAAAGCATTCAGAATCATTGGAATCTCCCGCGATGAAGCTAACTCCAAGGGCCTCTCACTCACTCACCGCAGGCAGGTTGGTGGTCTTTCCATCTTCTACCGACTCCTCTCTGGCCTTGCCCCCCCCAGCTCTCTCTGGGCTCTGTCCCGCAAATATTCCTACAGGTCGCACAGGATCTGCCTGCAACCCTCTTATGGTCAAACTGCCAAAATCAAGACTCTCTGCTCACCTTCACTCCTTCATTCCTCTTTTCTCCCGCCTCTGGAACAAACTCCCTCACTCTCTTCAATCCCTCTCCACCCTCCAGGTCTTTAAAACAGCTGTTCACCACCATCTCTTATCTTCCCCCATCCAAAACCTTGATCTTTTCTACCCCTGCTAATTTCACCCCAATTCCACTTTTTTGAAATACCAACTTCTGTCCTGAAAGTCCTTGGTGTCCTTGTGTTTTATACTTCTCCCTCCACCCCCCCCCTTCCCACGCCTCCTCCCCCCAAGCCCTCTCCCTTCCACACATCTCCCTGCTCTCAAATGTTGTGTTTGTGTGCTTCCCCTTCTCTCCCCATCTTGCTTTCCGCTCCCTCTTTTTAGATATTTTGTTTGTCTGGTTGATTTGTTTGTGAAGTAAATGTTAGCTCTTTCACGAGCCTCGATTCAGTATACAAAAAAAAAGAAAAAAAAAAAGGTGGAAGCAATCAATCATTCTCACTTTAAATTCAAAAAGCTTCATGGAAGGTGGATATCAAAGGACCTGTAAGCCATACTCTATTAAACCTCAAAGGACCTGGGTATTCGCATGGAAACAGGTTTCTGGAAATCCTTCTTTGTTTATCCCCAATCTGTCCAACTCTTTTTCATATTTCCCTGCTCTCATACAGGACTCCAGATTTGGCATGTTGTAATTTCCATCTTTTTCACCACTCAAACAATGCTTGTGTGGGCGCCGTCAAAGCCCATGTCCCATGATGGCTGCATGCTAGTCCCATTCTATGCACATGGAATCAAAGGGGCTATTTGGATGGATGATATCAAAATCAGTGGGACAGTTTGTATGTGTAAGCAGGTAAACACCCAGAGAAATAGGTGAAGTTTATAATCAGCTGTAACTTGTACTTATTCCTTTGTTGAAACAAAAGTCCATGTCAACGTTGAACAACCCTCAATGATTGATTTTGAGTTTAAGTGTTTCAGTTCCTCCAAAAACCCAGGTCACTGAAGAATGTCAAGTAAAACCTGTTACACAAAAGTCAGAGAACTCGGGTAAACTGGCAGACCCATGGGAATGCTGAAATTCCAGAGAGAAGATATGTGGTGTAAACGCATGTTGGCTGCTGTAAGGCAACGGCTTTGCTGCAGATGTTGGGTGGAGTGTGTTTGGCCAAAGGAACAACTGTCTGCAGGAAGTATAAAACTGATAAAACAAATACATCATCAGGCCATACTGTATTGTTTCCATCACATGCCAGACAGATTCCTGCTTACATTGTAGATCAGCAAAATGCCATGCCCATGTCATTTACATGTATTCACTGTATTCATGCATATGCAACAATCAGCTGCAGGTTTGAATCTGTTCCTGCGTATGGAGCAACTAGTTGCAGGTTTGAATCTGTTCCTGCATATGCAGCAACTGGTTGCAGGTTTGAATCTGTTCCTGCGTATGCAACAACCCGTTGCAGGTTTGAATCTGTTCCTGCGTATGGAGCAACTAGTTGCAGGTTTGAATCTGTTCCTGCGTATGAAGCAACTAGTGGCAGGTTTGAATCTGTTCCTGCGTATGCAGCAACTGGTTGCAGGTTTGAATCTGTTCCTGCGTATGGAGCAACTGGTTGCAGGTTTGAATCTGTTCCTGCGTATGCAGCAACTGGTTGCAGGTTTGAATCTGTTCCTGCGTATGCAGCAACTGGTTGCAGGTTTGAATCTGTTCCTGCATATGGAGCAACTGGTTGCAGGTTTGAATCTGTTCCTGCATATGGAGCAACTGGTTGCAGGTTTGAATCTGTTCCTGCATATGGAGCAACTGATTGCAGGTTTTAATGTTCCTCCGTACGGAGCAACTGGTTGCAGGTTTGAATCTGTTCCTCCGTATGGAGCAACTGGTTGCAGGTTTGAATCTGTTCCTCCGTATGGAGCAACTGGTTGCAGGTTTGAATCTGTTCCTCCGTACGGAGCAACTGGTTGCAGGTTTGAATCTGTTCCTGCGTATGAAGCAACTATTGGCAGGTTTGAATCTGTTCCTGCGTATGCAGCAACTGGTTGCAGGTTTGAATCTGTTCCTGCGTATGCAGCAACTGGTTGCAGATTTGAATCTGTTCCTGCGTATGCAGCAACTGGTTGCAGGTTTGAATCTGTTCCTGTGTATGCAGCAACTGGTTGCAGGTTTGAATCTGTTCCTGCGTATGCAGCAACTGGTTGCAGGTTTGAATCTGTTCCTGCATATGCAGCAACTGGTTGCAGGTTTGAATCTGTTCCTGCATATGCAGCAACTGATGACAGGTTTGAATCTGTTCCTGCGTATGCAGCAACTGATGGCAGGTTTGAATCTGTTCCTGCATATGCAGCAACTGATGGCAGGTTTGAATCTGTTCCTCCGTACGGAGCAACTGGTTGCAGGTTTGAATCTGTTCCTGCGTATGAAGCAGCTAGTGGCAGGTTTGAATCTGTTCCTGCGTATGCAGCAACTGATGACAGGTTTGAATCTGTTCCTCCGTACGGAGCAACTGGTTGCAGGTTTGAATCTGTTCCTGCGTATGAAGCAACTAGTGGCAGGTTTGAATCTGTTCCTGCATATGCAGCAACTGATGGCAGGTTTGAATCTGTTCCTCCGTACGGAGCAACTGGTTGCAGGTTTGAATCTATTCCTGCGTATGAAGCAACTAGTGGCAGGTTTGAATCTGTTCCTAGGTATGCAGCAACTGATGGCAGGTTTGAATCTGTTCCTGCATATGCAGCAACTGATGGCAGGTTTGAATCTGTTCCTGTGTATGAAGCAACTAGTGGCAGGTTTGAATCTGTTCCTGCGTTTGCAGCAACTGGTTGCAGGTTTGAATCTTTTCCTGTGTATGCAGCAACTGGTTGCAGGTTTGAATCTGTTCCTGCATATGCAGCAAGTGGTTGCAGGTTTCAATCTTTTCCTGCATATGAAGCAACTGGTTGCAGGTTTGAATCTGTTCCTGCGTATGCAGCAACTGATGACAGGTTTGAATCTGTTCCTGCGTATGCAGTAACTGATGGCAGGTTTGAATCTGTTCCTGCATATGCAGCAACTGATGGCAGGTTTGAATCTGTTCCTGCGTATGCAGCAACTGGTTGCAGGTTTGAATCTGTTCCTGCGTATGCAGCAACTGGTTGCAGGTTTGAATCTGTTCCTGCGTATGCAGCAACTGATGGCAGGTTTGAATCTGTTCCTGCGTATGCAGCAACTGATGGCAGGTTTGAATCTGTTCCTAGGTATGCAGCAACTGATGGCAGGTTTGAATCTGTTCCTGCGTATGGAGCAACTGGTTGCAGGTTTGAATCTGTTCTGTTCGTGGCAGGCATCTACTGTATTGTAATCAGTGTTGACTTGCACAACAAACCCAAAAAATATTAATTTTCAAACACAAAACCTTGGCTCGTGAGAGAGCAAGATTAATGTATTAGTATGTTGCTGTAAATATACAAAGGCTGCAAATACCCACAAGTCAGACATATCATGTCATCTCTTATATCTGCCATGATCACCCAAGCCACAAGCAGATTAAAGGAGACATACACTAATGCAAAGTATTCATGGTCGATTAAAACATTCTGTGACATACACAAGCAAAATCAAGAAAGGCCTACACTGTTGCAACCCCCACGATCAGTTTATTGGCAAGGAAATGCGAACACACTGTGCGCATTTGTGGAGTTTGGAAGCACTCACTGTGTTATCGCAGAAAGTGAAAATGAGATTGCCCAGCTGAGTCGTTGACTACAGTACAAATCCCTAGAGCGTGCGCTTAATAAAGGAGGAACCTTTCATCCATCAACATCTTGCTCAGCACTGTGTGGGGATTATGTTCCTCAACTATCACACTGCGCTCCCTTTTCAAACACTACTGCGTAGCAAGACATCATTTAACCATTATGGAATGAAGAACTAGTATTGCTGGTGTAGGCAGACAGGTACCGGTATAACAATGGATGAAATCAACAGGACATTCATTGAGGTTACCTAACTACCAGGGGAAGCAAGCAGAAGCTGATACTTCAGATGTTTTATCCTTCCTTCCCATGGCAACCAGCATAACCCAATCGACGCCTTGTTGATTTCATCCATTTATCATTCAACCAAACTTTCACTTTTCTGTTCCTACTCCATACACCAAAGCCCATGGAACCCAAACAAGCAATACCTGTGTCATTGAGTGCACAAGACTTTAGCATGCAAGGAAAAGATGTCAGAGGCGTTTGGAATTCGAGTCAATCCTTTGTTCCAACAGTGCACAACCAAAACCAAAAATTGGTCCAACCAAAATTCCTGGGGAATAAAAAAACGGGCGTAATGAAGGCATACTTGTTGGTGTCGCCCGGAGGCCCTGCATAGCCGTACGGATTGGTTGGCATAGTTGCTGGCATCAGGCAAGGTGTCATCGGATGCTGAGACGAAGTTTCCTCGGAGACGAAGCGTTGCGTCGTACACTAGCTCTGCAGTGGAGCATCCAAGGTCGGCTTTTAGAGCAGCTCACGTACCAAGCAGGACCATAGGTAGGACGGCCGTCCGGTGCATGGAGTTGCCATTTGCTTTCAGGGAAAACTTGAATTGGTGGTGGAAACTCTCCACCATACCATTCGCTGCTGGATGGTAAGCAGATGTTCGCACATGGTCGGTACCCAGGAGCTGAGTCATCTTGTGAAATAGAGCCGATTCAAACTGGTTACCACAATCTGTAGTGGTGGTTGATGGAACACCGAAATGTGCGATCCTGGTGTGGACAAAGACCCTGGCGACGGTAGGTGCGGTGATGTCAGCTATCGGTGTAGCCTCAGGCCAATGGGTGAAGTGGTCAGTGCAAATCAGTAACAAGCGGTGCCCATTTTAAGGTGTTAGAGCACAGACCAGAGCATAGCCAAGAGCTGTTTAATTTCCCCTTCTGGTTGCTTTTTAGACTGTGAATCACTTCAAAGACGAAAAAAGACGTTGCAACTTTGACGTGTCGAAGTAAGAACAAGGAGAAAAAGACATAAAATGTCATAGCCCCTGTGGTTTTAGTAATTTTGCTGTACGGAGTTAAAGGGTTAGCACATATTTACAATATTTATGTGAATGCACAACTGACTTGAGTGGTCTTGTAACGGAATAAATGTTTGCAAGGGGACAACAAAAAATAGTAACAAAATGGCAGCCAGTCGGCCATCTTGGATCTTATTTCGAAAAAAAAAAGGTGTGTATATGTAAGCCATCATTCATTATCTGTGTGCAAAGTTTGAACAAGATCGGTAAATACATGTCCGATAAATGTTTGACGACGTGTTCAACATTGGGTTTTTTTACAACTAAAATGCCCGCCAGTCGGCCATCTTTGACTGCATTGCGAAACAAAATTATGTGCCTATGTATACCGTCATGTATTGTCTTTGTTACAAATATGAGTAAAATCGGTCCATACATGTCCGAGATATGGTTGCGAACGGACGGATGAGACCCAATCCATAATCCCCCGTTTCAGACCAAGTCCAATGAGGGCTAATAACTACATGGCAGCTGCGGAGTTGGATGACAGAAGTAAAAGACGAAGACATTATGAGGTTCATGTGCTTGAGAAGTCATGAATGGTCGAGCCTATGACATGTGTGATGATAGGCACATATACTCAGCTACATTGGGAGAGATTCCAATTGTCTTGAAAGCCTGAGAAAGAAAGCCAAGCTGAGCAAGATGTGAGGTGGGGTGGGAGGGGGCAAACCCAGAGAGGAGAGTAGTACTCCATCAAGCTGTGGATTAAAGAATTGTAGGTGGATAGAAGCTCAGGTGTGCCAAAGAAGGACTTTGGACAATGGAGGATGCCCAGTTGTCGTTTGGCTTTGGAGGTCAACTTTGAAATGTGGCTTGCCCAAGATAAATCATGGCTGAGAGTGACACCCAAACGTTTCAGTGATTGAAGCTCTTTGAGAGGGTTGTTGAGAAAGTAGATCGGAGGATTTGTGGTATGGTCCTTTCGGAGAGAGAGAGTAAGTGTTTGGGATTTCTCAGGATTGAAAGACAAAATTCCAAGTGTTTGACCAGTTTATGATTTTAAGATCTGCGGAGAGGGAAGAGGCTGCTGCCTGTCTGTTAGAAGGATGAGGGATGTCACGGCAGAGAGTGGAGTCATCAGAAAAGAGATACAGAGGATTTTCCAGAGAGTCAGTGAGATAATTGATGAAGATTAGGAGTGGGATAGAGCCGAGAACACTGCAGTGGTGTACTCCAGTATTGACAGGGAGAGGAGAAGAAAGGGTTCAGTTGAGAGCCACACATTGGCTACGAGAGTGGAGGATGTCAGTAATCCAAGAGTGGAGTCAGCCTTGGATTCCATAGGTAGACAGTTTGGAGAGCAAGGCGAGATGCCAGACTGTATCAATACCTTGAGATATGTCTAAAGAGACGGCCATGATCTCATGTCTGATATTGAGGGCCTCCATTTATTGTTGGGAGAGGAGAAGCAGCATGTCCAAGTTAGAGTGACCTGATCTGAATCCGAATTGATGACCGAAGATTAGGCTGTTGGAGAAAAGGAATGATTTGATGTCAACTGTGATGATAGATTCCATGACCTTGCTGATTATTGGATGTAAGCTAATTGGTTTGTAGTGCAAGGGATTAGTTTCTGTACCTTTTTATGTAATGTTGTGATGTTGGCTGATTTACAAGCAGATGAGAAATGACCTTTTGTAAAGCATGGATGAAAGGGCAGAGAGAGGATGCACAAGAGCCGCAGAGCAGATTTTTTAGGACACATGAGCTGATGCCATTTGGTCCAATTGCAGAATCAGAGTCGAGGGTTGCCAGAAACGTTTACACCTTCCCGGGTGCAAAAGACACAGAATCCATGAGTTGAATTTTCAATTTGTGTACAGCTACTTGACAGGCCAGGGATCCAGTCCTAGGAGATCTCCTTCTTAAGAATATGATGCAATGCTGAAAAGGTGAACGAGTGCGGTGGCACGAAGTGTAGGTCGTAGGTGGTCATGGCCATGAAGGCGGTCAAGCTGAGGAGCGGTTTTAGGCTCAGGGATGCGATGAATTGCTTCCACCTTAGACTGAAAAGGAGAAATCCCTTGGACTGAGAGAAAAAGCCGACAAACGAATTTCAGGCATCGCAAATCGCCATTTGCCATCATTCATTGTTATGTTGTGCTGTACAAGTGTTTGGAACATTTCAAGTAGGTTTTTGTCATGTACTGAGTTGTTGGGACCATCCATCCTGATCTGACACCATCCAAGTAAAAGGACGTACCTGAAATGCCGGTAAAAATATATGACCTTATTTTTTTGGAAACAGCTGGGTGCAGAGCTCAATCTGAACCACAGGTGGGTATAACAAAAAATTCCAGTATGCCTAATGAAAGCCATGAGGTTCCTCCTGACTTGATCAAGGGGGACCTGGAGGTAGGTAGCCTTGGTGCAAGTCCAACTTGCTGAAGACAGTAGAACCATAGAAGTAGGTAGTGAGCAACTGTCAGGAGTGGATATTTATAAAGAATAATCAACTTGTTCACAACACAAATCCATGCAAACTCAGTCAAGAAAGTATCCGCAAAACCTTTCTTCACTATAACAAGGCTGGAGATCCAAGGAGATGATTTGATCGGCCCTTTCATGCCAACTTCCAGCAGGAATTTCAGCTCCGTTGACACCTGTTCCCACAAAGAGAGAGGATTGCGGCGCAGTGGTTGAATAACTGGGTCACAGTGGGGTTGACTTAGCATTGGTGGAGGAATGTGGAGAACCTGAACTGTTGCAGAGCGCAGGCCATTGTTGCTGTCAGGGTAAGGAGACTTGCCATATGAATGGGCTACTGCAGTCCGTCAAGAAAAAGCCAAGGCTAGGAAACATATTGAGGCCTAAATAATTTGCACCTGTTTTTGTAATGGTCCGGGCACCATAATATACTGGAAGTTGTAATGTACTCAGCACATCAATTTTAGCATGTCCGTAATGGCTGTGGGTGGTGGAGGAGCGTTATAGGGGAAAATAGAAAAAGAAAACTGTGCACTTTCAAAGCTCAGGGGAGATACCTTGGCAACAGTGTTTAGGAACAGAGAAACACACATGTCATTGAGGAATATAAGACACTAGCAGGGACCCATGGAACCTCCCCATAATATAAAATGTGACTTCAGGTCCTCAACCCTCCTCCACACCCCTAACGGAAGTCCTTAACCTTCCAACAACTCTGTCCCATTTTTGCTCTCCCCCCTGCATCCCCTTCCCAACCTCAACTCTGTCCTCCCCTTCTCACCTGATCACTTCGCCTGATCATGAAAGCAAATGGGCATTCCCACTTTAAAACAGCAGAATATTACCACTTTTCCCTCCCCTACCATGTTATTACCAACTTCACAGAAATCACAATTGAAACAGCTCCCACATGCCATGGCCCGTCACGGTCACCTGCCCAACTCACAATCCCATGAGATATGCAGAAAAAGATATGTGCCCATGAGCAGGTTAATTGTGCCGATGATATAAGCAACCAAAAAGCAATCATCATCTTCCTGATGCATATGTACACATCGTTAAAAGTGAATAATGACCTCGGACAAAGACCTTTATAATGACATGGGTTTAAGCCCTGCTTGAGAGAATGCCACATAGTTATTTGGGCGGTGTATAAGGCAACAGACCGCACTGCCTCAAATCGCTGAAGCCTATCTTCACAAAGCCCATGAAGACTATTGGTATCAGTCAATTTGGTCGTTGCACAATCCTTTTAACTGTCACTTTCTTCGTTTTACACTGAAAAGGAAATCTTTTGACATGCTCCGACAATGTCTTTGGCTTCGCATAACAAAAGCAACAACATGAAGGCCATATTATTTTTCATGAAGTTGAAATTGTGGGTGGAGTCAGGCATGCTGTCCAACCAATGAGTGGAAGGAATGTTACACACAGATAGACGGACGGACAAAAGAAGCGTATTATATAGATGTTTTAAAGCTTCATGGAGTTCAATAAGTACAGCATATGGGTGGTGGCTGGTGTAGAGTGCAAGGTCGGTGGCCGAGCAGGTACTTTTGTGCAGGTGGAGCTACACCACCTGACAAAGTGGTTCAATTTGCTGCACTCCCTACAAGGTTGGTCCCGAACACGGAAATAAGAGGCTCTTGACTCGGGCCTGGTGGATCCACAATTCTGCAACACGAATAGAATGCACAGGTTACACTTGTTGTATTGCAACTTCAGGATCTGTAGCCAATGAGGTCGTATTTTGCTTAATTTTCTGAACTGTAGAATCTGTAGCCATAACAAGTGAGGGCGTTCCAGTACTTTTTGTGCACTTTGTTAACCTGCTTCGGCTTGGATGGCCATTTTTATGGCTATATGGAAAGTTAGGTCATCAGATTAAAGTAATCGTCTCTCTCCCCCACTTGTGTCCTAGATATCTTCTCAATTAGCTGATCTCCATTCATTTCGTTTTCAAGTGCACCAAATTTAGAAGGCAGTGCTAATTCTCTCAATGCAGACATGTATTGGAGAACTGACCGCTGACCTCCCAGACTCAGAGCGAACGCTCTCACCATTACGCCACCGTGGCTAGTATGCATGTATCTATGTTTCATCTCTGTAGAATCTAAAATGACTGTGTCAATCTCCATCAAATTGTGCATATGTGCCTGAGGTACCCAGCATTTGTTCATGGGCACAACATAATCCCCCCTTAACCCTTCCTCCCCGAGCGAGAATGGGGAGACGACTTGCGATGTTCATCTGCACATGGAGAATAGTGCAAGTGGTTTAACCACTGACCCCTGCTGGAGGGAACGGGTATTGGCACCTTTTTCATCCCGGAAGGAACAGGTGTTACTATTACTAAAAGGAGTTGTATCTGTCTGTCCGTCATGCGAAAAGGAAGGCAGTACCTTGAGCATGAAAGGGGTATAAACACCATATTTCGCTCCAGGTGGGAGTGGGTATGACTCGTAGAACTAGAGAGTTCACAAAACATGATACCCCCTGCAGTGTTCAAGTATGTACTTCAATTTTAATAAAATCGGAATTTTAAAGATTGTTAAAAAAAATCCGGAAGTTCAGCGCTACTGAAGGAATATTATAGGAATACACCACCCTTATTATACACTGTAATAATACGACGTTGAGACGCAGTTTAGAAAATGGAGGCTTTATTGATCACCATTGAACTCAGCGTCAATCGCCATCATACATCGCCATATCGGCGGCCTCTTCTTCACCCTCTCACATGCCACGCCCACTCATGCTATATATTAATATATAGCACGGTTCTTTGAATAATTATGAAGGCGATTTGTGTTCTACAGTATTCTAGTATATAATTCAATTTAAATAAAGGTTTGAATAGGTTTAAAGGTGCATAAATCAATTAATTCTGGGGTTTACTGCCATTTTACCCAGTGTCTATTACATCACCCGATCTAACACGTTACATTAGTTATTCTAGCCTGTTGTTGTGTCCCTTATAACGTTCATAAAAACAGTAAGTTTCCTGTTTTGTTTGATTGTTTTTCCATTAAACCAATTTGTTTGACTGCCAGGTGAGCAGACGGAGTAAAATATTATCTCACACCTCTCCGTGCATGCACGATCAGGACTGGTTCAGAGCCAAAGTACGTTAAACGCCAAACTTGCATTCCTAATCATGTTCTGATTCGTGTTCAAAACATAACATTCAATTTATTTAAAGCGTTCCTCGATTTTAAACCTTCCGATCATAAACTGGTAAAATGGACAGACTGACAGACTCACACTAAACAATTATTGCTTAACCACCGTTTTCTCTTCGCGTGCACAGGATATTAAATCAGAATCAGCTGCAAAACTTCATTTGTAGATAGTGATCAACATCCATAATGTGACTCATTCAACTGCATACTTGAAAGTATTGTTAAGCCAACTCAAAAACTGTCAATTCTTCAAGCATAAATAAAGTGCCAAACGAATTTGTCCCCTAAAACCACATGAAACATCCCGTTGTGACGCTCGTCATGAAATATTGTTTGGAATATCCTCACCTGCACACAGCGCAGACGAAACACCGTGGGTGATACGTCTTGCCCAGTGCGGTAACCACCTCTCCCTCGACAAACTCCCCACAGCCTGTGCAACACGTGCCATACTGCCGCTGGTAGTCTAATGTACAAAGGTAGTCTCCATTTTTCATGAAGAACCCATTTTGTGCCAAATCACAGCTGCATACTGAGGGGTAGGGGGAGGTAGAGGGTGGTAGGGATGGGAGGTGGGGAGGCACACGGGAGTAGGAGAAAGTGGAAATTAGGAAATGTAGACACAATGGACAACACAAACACGTGATAACAGTGATAATATTTGAGGTAAAATAAATAACCATATAGTCACGTGAAAAAGTAAGTACACCCCATGTAAAGTTTTGACTTTTTCAACATATTTTAACATACAGCTATTTGATCTTCATTTCAACAATACTGATAGATAAAGGTGATATAATACAACAAATATCATGAAACATTTACATTTTGTAGTCCATTGTATAATTTAAATAAACATAAATGCAAATTTCGCATGTGGAAAAAGTAAGTACACCCTTGGCTCTAATAGGTGGTATTGCCCCCTTTGGCAGAAACAACCTCAAGTAGGCGTTTCTTATAACTGTCTACCAGTCTCTGACATCGACTGGGAGAAATTTTTGCCCACTCCTCCATGCAGAATTATTTCAGCTGTGCGATGTTTGAGGGGTTTCTTGCATGCACAGCTCGTTTCAAATCCCCCCACAACATCTCGATGGGATTTAGATCCGGGCTTTGACTTGGCCATTCCAGAACCCTCCATTTCTTTCTTTTCAGCCATTCCTTGGTAGATTTACTGGTATGTTTAGGGTCATTGTCATGTTGCAAGGTCCACCTTCGGTTGAGCTTCAACTCTCCGACAGATGGCCTCACATTATCCTCAAGCACCCTCTGGTACAATGAAGAATTCATAGTGGATTCTATGATGGTGAGCTGCCCAGGCCCTGATGCAGCAAAGCTGCCCCAAACCATAATATATCCACCACCATGCTTTACAGTTGGTATCAGGTTCTTGTGGTCAAATGCTGTCTTTGGTTTTCGCCAAACATGTCTTCTGGTACTGTGGCCAAATAGCTCTACCTTTGACTCATCTGTCCAGAGCACATTGTTCCAGAAGTGCTGGTCTTTGCCTAGGTGTTCATTGGCAAATTTTAGTCTTGCCCTGATGTTCTTTCTGGACAGCAAAGGTTTCCTCCTGGCACACCTCCCATGTAGATCAAATTTGTGCAGCCTCTTTTTAATGGTAGACTCGTGCACTTTGACATCAACAGTGGCAAGAGCTATCTGTAGGTCCCGTGATGACATTCTGGGGTTCTTAGAGACTTCTTTCAGCATCTTGCGGTCTGCTCTCGGGCTGAACTTGTTGGGGCGGCCTGGCCTGAACAAGTTGGCAGTTGTTTGGAATCTTTTCCACTTGTAGATGATCTTCCGGCCAGTTGAATGATTGGATTTCAAATTGTTTGGAGATCTTTTTAAATCCCTTCCCAGACTCGCAGGCATCTATAACCTTCTTTCTGAAGGCCTCAGAGAGCTCTTTTGATCGAGGCATGGTGACGCCGCACACTTCAACAACAAAGAGCAAACCAAACTAAATGTCTGAGGTTTAAATAAGACAGGTTCCTCCAAGTTCCTCTCTAACGATGTTCTAATCATTGCACCTGAGCTGGTGCACCTGATTCTAATTTTAGGTATTTGAAGTAGTGATAAATGTAGGGGTGTACTTACTTTTTCCACATGTGAAATTTGCATTTATGTTTATTTAAATTATACAATGGACTACAAAATGTAAATGTTTCATGATATTTGTTATATTATATCACCTTTATCCATCAATATTGTTGAAATGAAGATCAAATAGCTGTATGTTAAAATATGTTGAAAAAGTCAAAACTTTACATGGGGTGTACTTACTTTTTCACGTGATTGTAGTTGGTATTTTAAAAGTGATATGTGGCCTTTCCTCTTGCAGTGATTCCGTTATGCTGGGGATTGCATTTAGCACCATGTATTAAAAGGTTCTCACACTGACACATTTACAAAAATGAAAAATGAAGACCATATCGTGTCTTCCAATATCATCTCCTCCATTGTCATCCAATTAATCATCTGATTTAGGTTTTCATTAAACTTCAAACGTTTGAAACTAAAGTACCGGTATACAAGAAAGGTGATTTGAAAACAGGTTTTGATCATTGTATGTGAGAAATTGCAACATTTTGACGAGGTACTTTTGATTCGATGTATCGTAATTGAATACTTTCCAAAAATATCACTGAAAGATTTGTGATATTCTGCTGCAGTCAAAGAAAATCTTTTAATTCTGCTCGCCGATCTCAACGACACTAACTCAAATTCCTAACAAATGTCAAGTTGATGTGGTAATAAAGTATTGAATCTTTAATGTTGAATCTTCAGCACTGATATACGAGTAACACGCATGGTGAACGGAATAATAAGTGTAATATAAAACTAAATTAAAAAACATAGGGGCGATACCCCTGGGCGTCCCCCATGGTAGAATAAACAATATACTGCACCGACTAAAGGTATTTTAAACCAATTTCAATGATTGCTCTAAGACAGGAGAGCATGTCGAATCATACTAACATAATCATAACACTTTAAACACACAAACAAAGAAAATACCTATTTTGGGGGGGGAACCCCAAATACTCATCCACTAAGTTTCGACATCTTGTTTTGTCAGTTTTTTTTCATAAAGAGTGTGATAAATTACGGAAAAGACTGGCTTGTTACTTTCAACCAAAAAAACACCCACTTGTTGTCTGTGTCTAGTTCAAGATCACCTTGCTTTCCAACCCTGTCTGTGGATTATTCACCTTTGCAGGAACTTCCTGTTATCCTTCTGCTTGGATTGGATATCAGCTCAGACCTCAGCTGGGAAAAGTACATCTCTGGTGGAGCTAAAAGGGTCTCCCAGCGCCTTGGCTGCTTATTTCGTTCTTGGTGATACCTTTTTTTTTTACCTTGGTGATACCCATCTTTACAAGGCCACTATACGTCCTGTTATGGAGCCTTATTGCCATACTTGGACTGGCACTCCAGCCTGTCACCTATCTATTCTTGACAGAATCCAGCGACGTGCTGCCAATCTGGTGGGACAGGAGTTCGGATCATCCGTGGACCCTCTCTCACTCTCTCAGTCTGCTGCTCTGTTGCTTCCTTGAGCCTTTTCTATAGATATTACCACGGAATGTGCTCTGACGGTCTATCATAGGTTCTTCCACCTGAGCATACTTTTAGTCTACACATTTGGCAGTTTCTTCCCATCCATGCACTGTATCTATCCCAAGGAGTAGGACAATGAGGTATTCTTATAGTTTTTCCCCCTGCACTGCATCACTCTGGACCAGTTTACCTGCATCCTGCTTTCCCCTCAATCCCAACCTACCTCAATTCAAGAGGAATGTCAACAGATTCCTCCTTTCTGTTTAATATCTTTACTTTCCTTTGTGTAGCCCCCACCTCGAGTGGCCTTTGGCTTTGCGGCGGATGATATCCCATAAAAACCCGTCCCCAACTTTTTGAAATATCATGATATATATCGTTTTTAACCCCATCTTTCAATTGTGAACAATCGCTCTTAAAATTATAGTATCTAGATCCGGATCTTAACCAAACTCTAATCAATTTGTCCTTGTCGCACACCCGACCTGTCCACCAAGTTTCGTTCAAATTCCTCCACATCTTTTTTTTTTTTTTTTTTTGTATACAAGATCGAGGCTCGTGAAAGAGCTAACATTAATCACACAAAAAGGCCAAACCGACACACAAAACAAAAAAATAAGGGGAGCGGCAGATATCAGATAGATATATTTTTGAGATATCTTGCTCACAAACACACAAACAAACAGTACATGAAGCTTAAACAGAGCAACAAACAGATACTTAAGGTCCCCAATGTATTAGGTGGTATCAGCAGTGGCGTCGTGATTGGGGGAAGGGGGGGGGGGGGAGCGGAGGGGGCGTCCGCACCAGGCGCGCAGTGGACGGGCGCCAAATTACACCCTCAAAAAAACATTTTCATGCTCCATTTGTTTGTGTTGTATATCTTACTATAATTCACCAAATGTCCGTCCGTCTGTCTGTCTGTTCGAAGGTACCGTAAAAACTGCTGAACCGATCGCAAATATATTTTGGGTGGATAATCCTGGGATCTCCAGGAGTAAAATAGGCTATTTAGTTTTCCCAATTTCAGCTTTGGCCTCCAGCATTCTCAGGTTTGGACTCCCGCATAACATTCGCGTTCGCATAACGTTCATTGTGACGATGTTTTCATTGTGACGATGTTGTTTTCCCAGATGCCGCACAAACGGCTGCACCGATCGAACTCGGTGACCTCTGACAAAGACCTTTTATAAGGACACGGGTTGAATCCCTGCTTGAGAGAATTCTAATCCATTTCAACTGAAGGAAACACGTATCGGGAGTACATATGACATGGCGATTGTGAACACGATTATCGATCATGATCACAATCATAGTGTATCGATCACTGTGGGACATTTGGTGAATTATAGCAAGATACTGTTTACATTTTGATGATTTGCGTGTGATATGATTTAACGGATGTTTATATGAATCGTTTAAAATTAAAAAGCCTTCAATTTCTGATATTTTACCTTTTCATTTGGGCCTCCCAATTGAAGCCCCGCCCGTAGAGTGGGTACCGTTGCTAGTAAATTATAATACAACGAACTCGTGAGATCATGAAAAGCAACTTTCATAACCACGTTTTACAGTTTAAACTCCGTGTCACGTGTCAATGCGTCATGTCAACGTTTTCAAACTCCTTACATCCGGATTCACTTTTTTCCTAATTCCTATTTCTATCACCTCGCACAGATGTCCGTGAAGTTAGCAACCTTTATCCTTTACCCTTTACCCGATTAAAAGTTAGGGTTGTACCATTACAAAAATGGGGGATGTTGTGGATTTATTTGTACAAAAGGTGGATGCGAATGTGTAAATAGGGTAAATTATGGACTATGCTAATCCGATAATGGTTCGAATCAAGTAATAGACTGAATCCGGTAAAATAAAATCGAATCCGGTAAACATTTGAATCGGCTAAAGGTTTGAATCTGATAAAGGTTTGAATCAGGTAACGGTTTGAATTGGGTAAAGGTTTGAATCGGGTAAAGGGTAAAGGGTAAAGGGTGCTAACTTCACGGACATCTCTCACAGTAAATAAATCCATGGTACGGTGTTAGGAATTATCGGCTGCCTGCTGCGTAGATCTCTTATCTTGTATAATGAGGTTGAATAATTATGCACTCTGTAACATGGAGATCGTCCATTGGCCCAAGGGATGGAGGGGTGTAACTGTTGGACGTTTGTTATGTAATTACGTCGAACGGTGTATGGCCCAATCAAGTCTGCTCGTTTGAAATTATTTTTGCAAAGGCTTATGGGCAGCGGATTATGGTTTCGCAGTTATTAATTTAGTCTGAAGGAAGATGTAATTCTCATATGGCAAGGAAAGACCATTTGTGCAATGTTTAGTTTTAAATGCATCATCAATACAGGATGGTCTTTATCGGTGGTTAGATCAGCCAAAAATGCAGATCAATGATCAAATACAAGGTGGCCCAAAAGTAATGCGGTGATTTTGATTATTTTGTATTTGATAATGTGCTCAAGAATGTATTTTTTTTCTCCAGATTGAGGCTCCAACCTTGGAGATTTACCATGAAGTCGACAGACCAAGAACATGCTTCAATTGTTGAACTTTACAAATAGAAATTCAATTGTTCAAGCGTAGCGAAGGTACAGACGGATCACGACACTGATTTTGGGACACCTCGTATAATCCTCAGGTGTATGGCCTGTTGAAGTAGTCAATCACCTGTATGAGCTTTCAGTGCTCACTCGCACCTTTGAACCTTTCATAACCGCATGTTTCCGATATCTTTTGAACAATTGTCCAAATTGTAGTTTTTAGATATTATTTTCACCTTCCCATGGCTTAGTCATTGATCTACTACTAACGGTACAACGACTTCAATGGCTCCAAATATTTACAACTTTTTCTGGGTCAGCCAGAAAACGTTTTTTTGGTTCTAAATGTATAAAATATTCCATGAACTGCTGAAGTTTGAGTGAAAGTGGCGGGTATTGGGAATTTGACCAGGATGGTGGCGATACCTCGCCAAATCTCTGGAAAATACACCATGGATTGTTGATGTCCACCACCAACCAGTGTGAGTAAGTGGGTCCTCAGGATTGAGGATGGATGGCGCACACATTGCTGCGTCGCTCCGCATGTCCAACACCTGGGCCGTGTCCAGGTCGAACCCGTGCTATACAGCTCAAAGCCAATAATGCACACCTTAAGATGTTTTCGAAATGCTCTTTGGCTTGGTCGTTGACACGTCAAAATTAACGTACAATTTTTTTTCTTCAAAACAAATTGCAGAGGACTGTTCTTCATTTTAACAACCTTGGGCCTTCATGCCCAAGGAAAAAACCCAGGCGTGGACACGCAAATTCCTTATGGTGATGCGAGCTTTGCCAAATGTGTGCAAACAGCAGAAAAAACAGTCTTTGTAATCAGTTGGTGTTGTTGGAAGTAGTTGCTCAAAATATAATCTGCACATGAAACCAAATTCTTACAGAGTTTCAAAAGAATAAAGCAAAATAAAACCATATAAAACATTCTGCAGTTCACAACGAATCGTCATAAGCCAGGTGTTGGTTTAACGGTTAAGATGGCTGCCTTAAAATCTTCGGGTCCTGTATCTGAGCACTCGTCATTCCGTTAAATTAACACCAGGTGGGTTGACTCAGCCTGTCCTCCTCCCGAGTTTGGCAAAAATGAGTAACAGCTTACCAGGAACAAGGGGACACTGCATCATTGGCATGGCCACACTTCCAGAAAATGATGCAACCAGCGACCACAAAGCAGCAAACTTCATTACCTCCGCCACCAAAGGTGGATTGAGGTTATATTCTCACTCCTGTCTGTCTGTCTGTCTGTTTGTTTGTTTGTTTGTGAACAATATATCTCAAAAAGTTGTGGACAGATTCGGACGAAATTTGACAGAGATGTAGAATGTGTGACAAGGACGAAATGATTTTGGTGAAGATCCGGATTCGGATCCGGCTAGTAGAATTTTTTAAGTGTTTCTTCACCAATGGGAGGTAGGGTCAAAAACGATACATAGCAGGATATCTCAAAAAATTTGTGGACGTATTTGGACAAATCTTGGTGGACATGTTGTGCGTGTGACAAGGACGAAATGATTAGATTTTGGTGAAGATCGGAATATGGATTCGGATATGAGAATTATTTAATTTTTAAGTGATTCTTCAACATTGAGAGATAGGGCCAAAACCAACATATAGCATGATATGTCAAAACGTTATGGATGGATTTGGACGAAACTTCTTGGACAGGTTGTGTGTGTGGACAAGGAAGAATCGATTCAATTTTGGTGAAGATTCGGATCCGGCTAGTATAATTTTTTAAAGTGATTCATCACCATTGGGAGTTCGGGCCATAAACGATACATAGCAGTATATCTCAAAGAGTTGTGGACGGATGATTTTGATTAAATGTGATTCTGTATTGTGATTTTCTGGCCCACTCTAGGATACAAAATGTAAACTGTTCACCTGGGAGAGGTATGCTCTCTCCTGAGTGCCGTTCTAGTTGTTGTTTGTTCAGTTCCATACGAACAAACAACATTGAAACATCATAACAAAATTAAACTAATACTCGGTAGAGAGCATACCTCCGCCAGGCTGAACAGTTAATGTTTTGTATCCCACAGATAGGCCGGATCTGGATTCGGACCTGAAACAAAATCTAATCACCTTATTCTTGACACCTAACCAACTCGTCCACTACGTTTAATCATAACTCGTCCACAACTTTTTGAAACATCACGTTATATATCGCTTTTCGCCTCAATATCTCAATGGTGAAGAATAACTTAAAAATTAAATAATTCTCGTATCCGAATCCATATTCAGATCTCCACCAGAATCGAATATATTTGTCCTTGTCACACACCCAACCTGTCCACCAAGTTTCGTCCAAATCATTCCATTACGTTTTGAGATATCGTGCTATATGTTGGTTTTAGCCATGTCTCCCGATGATGAAGAATCCCTTAAAAATTAAATAATTCTTGTATCCAAATCCATATTCAAATCTTAACCAAAATCGAATATATTTGTCCTTGTCACACACTCAACCTGTCCACCAAGTTTCGTCCAAATCATTCCATAACGTTTTTGAGATATCGTGCTATATGTTGGTTTTAGCCATGTCTCCCAATGGTGAAGAATCCCTTAAAAATTAAATAATTCTTGTATCCAAATCCATATTCAGATCTTAACCAAAATCGAATATATTTGTCCTTGTCACACACCCAACCTGTCCACCAAGTTTCGTCTAAATAATTCCATAAATTTTTGATATATCCTGCTATATGTTGGTTTTAGCCATGTCTCCCGATGGTGAAGAATCACTTAAAAATTAAATAATTCTCGTATCCGCATTCATATTCAGATCTTCACCAAAATCAAATCAATTCCTCCTTGTCACACACTCAACCTGTCCACCAAGTTTCGTCCAAATCCGTCCACAACTTTTTGACATATCATGCTATATGTCGTTTTTGTCCCTATCTCCCAATGGTGAAGAATCACTTTATAAATTTTAGTAGCCGGATCCGAATCCGGATCTTCACCAAAATCTAATCATTACGTCCTTGTAACACACGCAACCTCTCTGCCAAATTTCGTCTGAATTCGTCCGAATCAGTCGACAACTTTTTGAGATTGCTTGTTCACAAACAAACAAACAAACACAGACAATACAGTCAGGGGTGGAAACATAACCTCCATCCACCTTTGGTGGCGGAGGTAACTAATAGCAATACCTTCAAAGTACACCACTCCCATGCCAAATAAATAAATAACATATCCTCAAGCGCGGCATTACCGGGGCGACTTCAGCGCCCGGCGATACCGCCATGCAGCACAAAGAGACAGTATTGAGAGGGAGAGGTGTACAATAATTGATTGATAAATTGCGTAATCAAAATAAATCAATAAATAAAAATTGTACAATTAATTTTCTGATCAATTGGCTAATAGCATACCTAAACCACCAGTGTTTCATCCGAAGCTGTAACCTTTTGAAAATTAATTAAATAATTAATCGAAAATTAAAAAAAATAATTGATTAATCAATAAAAAAATGAATTGATTAATAAATCAATAATACCCTATACAGCCAAATTACTTTAGCACTGTCGTGTCCAAATATCAGCTTCCTAGCTCAAAAGGTGCCTGAGATATTGCCCAGATGAGAAAGGAAATAAATAAGTACTTAATTAATCGATAATAATGAAGTATCTAAGCAATTAATTGATTAATAAAAAAACCAAAAAGTACAGTTTTTGCGAAAGCACGTGCTCACTATCATGCCCAAATTTCAGCTTCCCAGCTCAAATGATGGCTGAGATATCGGCTGGACAAACAAGAAAACAAACAAGAAACAAAAAAACAACCACAGTCTATTTTATTTTTTATACAGAATTGAGGCTCATGTAAGAGATAACACATTAAACATGAAAAGATGCACAGACACAAAAACATGCAATGAAGAGAGCGGAAGACAAGAGGGTCAGAGAGGGAACAACAACAACAACAACAACAAGGTACAACAAGTACAACAACAGAAAAGAACAGAGACGTCGGTAGATCTGTGGGAGGGGAGGGGGGGAGCTTGGGAGGGAGGGGGGGGGGAGGAGGGAGGGATACACGGTATAAAGCAAATGAACACTACCAGGAATTTCAGGAAAGAAGTTGGCGATTTGAAGAGGCGGATTTGGGGTGTTTTAACGGGGGTAGAAAAGATCAAGGTTTTGGATGGGGGAAGATAAGAGATGGTGGTGAACAGCTGTTTTAAAGACCTGGAGGGAGGAGAGGTATTGAAGAGAGTGAGCGAGTTTGTTCCAGAGACGGGAGAAAAGAGGAATGAAGGAGTGAAGGTGAGCAGTGAGTCTTGATTTTGGCAGTTTCACCAGAAGATGGTTGCTGGCAGATCTTGTGTGTCCTGCTGGGGGAGCAAGGCTGGAGAGGAATCGGTAGTGAACAGAAAGACCACCAACCTGCCTGCGGTGAGAGAGAGAAAGACCCTCGGAATCAGCTTCATCGCGGGAGATTCCAATGATTCTGAACGCTTTGGTTTCAACAGCGTGAAGACGGGCTAGGTGTGAGGCAGGAGCACTGGCCCAGAGGTGAGAGCGGTATTCCATTGAGCTGCGGATGAAAGCCTTGTATGTGGTGAGGAGCTCAGGTGTGCCAAGGAAGGACAGTCGGCGACTGGCTTTGGAGGCCGGCTTGGAAATGTGGTTTTCCCAGGAAAGATCATGGCAGAAAGTGAGAGCCAAAAACTTGAGTGACAGAACTTCTTCAAGACGATTGTTCAGAAAGTAGATTGGAGGGTTGTCCAGACGGTCTTATCAGAGAGCCAAAGTGAGAGTGTGAGATTTGTCAGGATTGAAAGACATGTTCCACTTGTTTGACCAGTTTGTGATATTATCCAGGTCTGCAGAGAGTGAAGAGGCTGCTGCTGCCGATCTGAGGGTTGGGATATGGAGCGGCAGAGGGGAGTTTTGAAGGGGAGGAGTGAGGGGGAGTTTTGAAGGGGAGGAGGATGGGGGAGATTTGAAGGGGAGGGGCAAGTGGGGAGATTAGGAGGGGACGGGCGAGGAGGGAGTTTATGAGGGAAGGGGGGAGGGAGGAAGGATTGAAAGGGAAGGGTTAGGGGAGAGTTTTGAAGGGGAGGGTTGGGGGGGTTTTGAAGGGGAGAGGTGAGGGTGAGTTCAGAAGGAGAGGAGGAGTGGGGATTTTTGAAGGGGAGGGGCAAGGGGGGAGATTTGGAAGTGAGGGGTGAGGGGAGAGTTTAGGAGGGGAGGGGCGAGGGGAGAGTTTAGGAGAGAGGGACGAGGGGGGTGTTTAGGAGGGGAGGGGCAAGGGGGTAGTTTAAAAGGGGAGGCGTGAGGGGGGGGGGGGGTTAGAAAGTGGAAAAGTGAAAACTGAGTACTCCCTTTCAGCGCACGTCATCGCCGGGTCCCCTTCAGTGCCTGGCAATGACGTAATGCAGCGCCTAGAGATGAAATGGGAAAGGAGTGGTGTACAACAAGAAAACAAGTTGAGTGAAAACTGAGCACTCCCTTTCAGCACGCGTTATCGCCGGGTCCCCTTCTGTGCCTGGCAATGACGTCATGCAATGCCTGGAGATGGAATAGGAAAGGAGCGGTGTACAATTAACATTCTCCCTGACAAGCTGGACCTGACACGCTGGACCAAAACTAAATTAACATGCTCCCTGACAAGCTGGACCCGACACGCTGGACCAAAACTAAATTAACATGCTCCCTGACAAGCTGGACCAAAACGAAATCAACATGCTGGACCAAAACAAAATTAACACGCTGGACCCAAATTAAATTAACATGCTCTCTGACAAGCTGGACCTGACATGCTGGACCAAAACTAAATTAACACGATTGACCAAAATTAAATTAACATGCTCCCTGACAAGCTGGACCTGACATGCTGGACCAAAACTAAATTAACACGATTGACCAAAATTAAATTAACATGCTCTCTGACAAGCTAGACCATGGTACTAACTTTCTTTGACTGGGGCTCACAAAATGTATTCAGTTCCAGGAATATCTGCAATATCCTGATGCAGTCATCTCAGGATTGGTTTCCTGACTGTTCCTGGGGTGGGTAATGCATTTTGAGAGTTGAAAACCACGTGGCCTAATGAAAATAAATTCAACTTCAACATCATTTAAAGGCAGTTGATGCGATTTTTAAATTTGTTCAACTAAAGCAGATTGTTTCTGAGCCACAAGTTTGCCTGATAATAAATATGACAGATTATTTTGTTTAAGTGTCCAAGACCATAAAAATATAGATGTTAAAATGGAAATTCTGGCTTTTATGTTGACAAAATTGAGGTTCATGGAAGAGCAAATTGTTAAAGGAAAACAAGAATGACCGCGCTGTGGTCACGACCTGTGACAAAATCCGGTAACGGGCCGAATGGGAAACACGCATTTTTATTTTTTCTTAAAAGATGAACTTGGGAAAGATTAACTCTTAAAACTCTTAAACTCTTAAAAGATGAACAGCACGATTGGGAAAGGCACATTTAATGTGCTATTAAATTAATTAACTCGACCCCGCTCATCCATGACAGCCTCCCCATGGTTATATCAGAACGAGCTGATGCTGGTGTCCGGCAGCTGTCCACTAATGGATGCACATTTCAAAAATCGGCCCCAACAAGAACCACAACAACAATAGCAAGGAATTTTGCACAAATTGGAGAAAAGAGTGGAAAGTCGAGTGGAGGTGTGCTGACAGCCTGCATTTGTGAGTTTAACCATTGGAAGAACACGTGTGTCCCAGAGGAGCTGCAAGGGTGGTTTGGAGGGCTGAGAGAGCAGAAGAAGCTAGAACTGAGAAGAGTTGGTAAAAACCATATTGGCAACAAACTTGCTTGAGATATGAAGCCAACGGCTTTGTGCTTCTGCCTCATCACGGAAGATACCAATTGATAAGATTGATACCTTTAGATTCCACAAAATTCAGAGGAGAGATACTGGCACAACAGTGCATAGGGAAGAGCAGTACATCTTTGAGCTATGGACAAAGGCTTTGCAGGCTCTGAGTAGTTGTGGTGTGGCCCGCTGTCTACTGGCCAATCGGCCCGTGATGATTCCTATATGAGCACGCAAAGCGCTTTCTTGGTGCCTTTTATGCTAATGCCACAAGTCCTCCACCTGGCCTCACCTGTACAGGAGGCTGTACATACGCACTTGAACATGCATGATCACAGCTTTGACAATAGTCAAGTGCTCACAGAAACCATCACCTCACTACTCCCACCTCCGATTTAGCCTCTTCTCCCCTTATCCAATAGCGACCTAGTGGATTCCCACAAAATAGCAATTACTCTCAAACACAATCTGCATTTTCTCTCCTAATTTAAAGAGAGGTTTGTCAGATTCCATTATCCCAAATTTAGCTCTGCCACATATAAATTACTGCTTGAGATAGTCTTGAATCATCCAAGATATTCTTGAATCATTACTCGTCTAAAAGGTATCAATTATCATATGGGCCATAAATACAGTTCCGATTAGAAAGAAGACGGCCACCTACGACGGGCCACTTTATAACTGCGGGCAGTTATGACCAGAATACAATCTGCTCCGCTTTGATAAAACCCCACTTTCATCGGACATGTGACCCATGACGTCCTTTGTATAAAACTGAATTCAGATATTTCAAAAAAACTATGAGGGGTACGTTTTTTTTTGGGGTCTTTTAATCCCTCGGGACTTTTGGACCCTTTGGGTCTTTTGGGTCTTCGGAGTCCTCAAGGTATTTTGGGTCCTCAGGATCTTTGGGTTCTCTGGGTCTTCGTGGTATTTAAGGATCTTGGTGGTCTTAAGGGTCTTGAGGGTGTTAAAGGGTTTTCAAAGGTCCAAAGGGTCTCAGCAGTCCAAAGGGTCACAAGGTACATTCCGATAGTACGTAATTAATAGACTAATAGACATTCGTAATTAATGGAGAGGATGCCACGGAGTTCAAACAGTACGTAATAAATAGATAAACTGAAATGTCACACAGCTGAAGATAAAATTGTAGTTTCTTCTTCAAGCAATTCTGGCTGCCAAACCATACCCACTGATCACATTGAAATTTTAAATAACTATAGCCCTTGACGACGAATCCATAATTTTGAAGTTTTACGTCGAAGGATGGAGCGCTTCAAGAGAAAGAATATTTTAAGTTTTTGTTCATTCCAATATTACTGCCAGACCATGCGACCTATGATTTATTTGAAAACATCCTAGTATCCCCAAGGATTGGGGAACATGTGTATGAAGTTTCTACTTGATTTGTCCAGCCGTTCTGGAGGAGCTGACTTTTTAAATGTTTAGTCTTCAAAAAAATCAGAGCTCATGCCAAACCATGGGACAGATGACGTCATGGCCGGGACCCAATTTGTTCGTCATGGTTGGCAATCATACAGTCACGTGAAAAAGTAAGTACACCCCATGTAAAGTTTTGACCTTTTCAACATATTTCAACATACAGCTATTTGATCTTCATTTCAACAATATTGATAGATAAAGGTGATATAATATAACAAATATCATGAAACATTTACATTTTGTAGTCCATTGTATAATTTAAATAAACATAAATGCAAATTTCACATGTGGAAAAAGTAAGTACACCCCTACATTTATCACTACTTCAAATACCTAAAATTAGAATCAGGTGCACCATCTCAGGTGCAAATGATTAGAACATCGTTAGAGAGGAACTTGGAGGAACCTGTCTTATTTAAACCTCAGACATTTAGTTTGGTTTGCTCTTTGTTGTTGAAGTGTGTGGCGTCACCATGCCTAGATCAAAAGAGCTCTCTGAGGCCTTCAGAAAGAAGGTTATAGATGCCTACGAGTCTGGGAAGGGATTTAAAAAGATCTCCAAACAATTTGAAATCGATCATTCGACTGTCCGGAAGATCATCTACAAGTGGAGAAGATTCCAAACAACTGCCAACTTGTTCAGGCCAGGCCGCCCCAGCAAGTTCAGCCCGAGAGCAGACCGCAAGATGCTGAAAGAAGTCTCTAAGAACCCCAGAATGTCATCACGGAACCTCCAGGTAGCTCTTGCCACTGTTGATGTCAAAGTGCACGAGTCTACCATTATAAAGAGGCTGCACAAATCTGATCTACATGGGAGGTGTGCCAGGAGGAAACCTTTGCTGTCCAGAAAGAACATCAGGGCAAGACTAAACTTTGCCAATGAACACCAAGGCAAAGACCAGCACTTCTGGAACAATGTGCTCTGGACAGATGAGTCAAAGGTAGAGCTATTTGGCCACAGTACCAGAAGACATGTTTGGCGAAAACCAAAGACAGCATTTGACCACGAGAACCCAATACCAACTGTAAAGCATGGTGGTGGAAATATTATGGTTTGGGGCAGCTTTGCTGCATCAGGGCCTGGGCAGCTCACCATCATCAAATCCACTATGAATTCTTCATTGCCCCAGAGGGTGCTTGAGGATAATATGAGGGCATCTGTCGGAAAGTTGAAGCTCAACCGAAGGTGGACCTTGCAACATGACAATGACCCTAAACATACCAGGAAAATCCACCAAGGAATGGCTGAAAAGAAACAAATGGAGGGTTCTGGAATGGCCAAGTCAAAGCCCGGATCTAAATCCCATCGAGATGTTGTGGGGGGATTTGAAACGAGCTGTGCATGCAAGAAACCCCTCAAACATCGCACAGCTGAAAGAATTCTGCATGGACGAGTGGGCAAATATTTCTCCCAGTCGATGTCAGAGACTGGTGGACAGTTATAAGAAACGCCTACTTGAGGTTGTTTCTGCCAAAGGGGGCAATACCACCTATTAGAGCCAAGGGTGTACTTACTTTATCCACATGTGAAATTTGCATTTATGTTTATTTAAATTATATAATGGATGACAAAATGTAAATGTTTCATGATATTTGTTATATTATATCACCTTTATCTATCAATATTGTTGAAATGAAGATCAAATAGCTGTATGTTGAAATATGTTGAAAAAGTCAAAACTTGACATGGGGTGTACTTACTTTTTCACGTGACTGTATCTGTAAAGTTTTGCCTCGATTGTTCAGCTTTTTCAGAGAAGATGAGTTTTGAAGGTTTTTATGTTCATTCAATCCAATATGGCTTCCAAACCATGTGACCTATGATATCATGAAATTTGCATTCTCCAAAATTGTTGCGTAGATCATGCCCAATAAATTTCAAACTGATTGGATTAAACGTTGTATTTGTCGAATTATTGTGTCATAATGGACATACCAATGACGTCATGGTTAACAACATATTGCCCATGCAGAGGTATGTTTAAATTTTTTCCATTGAGTGGTCTTGGTATTAGAGGTCCAAAAAATTCGATTTTTCAAAGATGGTGCCGTACCACATTCCTTATGACGCCATAATCGTCACTTGAAGAATCTTCATAAGTAGGCACAGTCAATTGTTGGAGGGGATTCAGTGCATTGCTCCTCATCGTAGGTTGATCCAGGTGATCTTACAGTCGATTCAGCATCCAACGAAATGATCCCTTCGAGAGTGTGCTTCCAGCTTGGTGTTGGCTTCGCGGTTAGGGTGCCGGCTTGGGATCCTAGGATCCTGGGTACAATCCCGGTCGATCGCTGAATTAATGCCAGGGGGGTTGACTCAGCCTGCCATCCTTCCGAGATCGGCAAATTGAGTACCAGTTTACTGGCAATTCCCTGTGTGTCGGAAGAGGCGACTAACAGGGTTGGCGGCAGGAAGGGCATCCGGCCGTAAAACATTGCTTCAAAAAGGGGTCCACAGTGCCCAAAAAAGGCCAACCCCCGCCTAGCGGGGGGAAATGGCCTCTAAAGGTCCAACTTTCCAACTTCTTTCCTGGAAGTCTTGGCAGTGTCCATATGTTTTATACCTCTCCCACCCCCCCCCCCCTTCCCATGCCTCCCCCCCAAAGCCCTCTCCCTCCCACAGTTCTCTCGATGTCTCCATGTCTCTCGGTCCCTGCTCTCAAATGTTGTGTTTGTGTCCTCCCCCCTCTCTCCCCATCTTGTCTACCGCTCCCGATGTTATTTGTTTTGTGTGTCTGTTTGTCTTTCTGTGTGATTAATGTTCGCTCTTTCACGAGCCTCGATCTTGTATACAAAAAAAGAAAAAGAAAAAAAAAAAGGTGTTTTTTTTAGCCGCGTCGCAGACGCTGCTCATAGAGTGCCCTCTGCTGTTGTTGTTGTTGTTCTTCTTCTTCTTCTTGTTCTTCTTGTTCTTGCAGAGAAGACAAAACCTCAAAGCTCCACCCATTCTGGGAACCATAGCTCCACCCATTCTGGGAGAGCCTTCATATAAACAAATATCCACCATTTTATTAACTCACATAGCTTTGAGGCCTGTTTTGTAGGCCCGTGGTGTCTTCCTCTCTCACACAGTTTTATTTGAAATCAAATTCGATATATCATTTCATTTTTCACAGTCGCTAACATAGTTTTAGACTCGGTTGAAAAAAAACTGGAAGAAAATCCGATGAAAGTTGCCCTTTATAGAACGAAATGAATTCTCAAAGGCCTGTAACTTCAAGTCCATTGAGATTTTTTTTTTTTTTAATCGCGGCATTGTCAGTCATACACCGCCCGAAATAAGAGATGGGAAAATGCCGAGATATATATATATTTTGTTTAAATCGCGGCATGGTCAGTCATACACCGCCCGAAATAACAGACGGGAAAATGCCGAGATATATTAAAAATTCGTCCATTTGATGACAATCGTCACGATGAAATATTTAATTTATACGTCGTCACAATAATGTGGAGAGAGGAGCATAGCTTCGTTCACGTGTCGCCACACACGGGAAATTGCCGAGATATATTTTTTTTAAATCGCGGCATGGTCAGTCATACACCGCCTGAAATAACAGACGGGAAAATGCCGAGATATATTAAAAATTCGTCGCCACACACAGGAAATTGCCGAGATATATTTTCACTTTGCACAAAAATAACATCAAGTAATCGAATCAATAGGAATGTCCTGTGCCTATAACATCGACGTTATAGGCACAGCTGCATCTAGGCATTGTGTAACATCGACGCGGCTTTTGTTTTAATTAAAACTTTTTGTACTTGTTTTTTTTGAGAGTGTGCATCTCTCTTGTCATCATTTTCCTGAAGATTGCATCTGTCATCGAAGAATCTCAATGCACGTCATTGAACTGCCCTATTTCTTCCTATCCTCATCTGCCTCATCTTGAGTTTATTCAAGCACTCCTAAAACATCCATATTCACATCCCATGTAAACTACCAATTATAAGCCATGCAATGCTTGCTTGGTTCAAGGCCTAAAACACACTCTTAAACATGTCGTCGAGGACATGTAAAACTTCCTTTGTTATTTAAACGCTTGTGATTAGATTTTGATCACACATTAGATAAACACTTTTTGTGATTGTGAACGGGTGATCATCGCACCATTATAGCGATTCTACACACACCTAACTCTTACAAATCAGTCGTAAATTCAGCCCTATTGTCAAAATGTCCCTCTATTCTGTCCCTTAAACCTGCTGTTACTTTTGTTTTGTTACGTCCTGATCTGTTGAGTGTACGAGCTCTTTCACGAGCTTGACCTTGTACAAAAAAACAAAGCATACCACATTCCTATTTAAGTTAATCAGGTACTATTTAAACAAAGATTTTGTGTAATTGACCTGCTGAGTACAAAGCCAGGTTTCTGAGGGTTAAGCAACTTTGAGCATATGAACCTAACAAGGTAATCAGAGGGCAGACAAGAAATGCACATGCGATCAATTTTCAGGGAGAGAGGGAATTTAAGAATGCAGGCCTCACCCCCACAGGAAAATATCTGAGTTGGCATGGCCAAAAGGGCGTGTTCATGGAAACAACTGCACATGAAATGTAGTGGAACAAAACAGTCAACCAAGAGAGGGTGTGATGGGATTTAGGAAAAAGATTATGTCAGAATGTGTAAAACTGCACATGATATGGCAACACACTCTCAGCGAATCCTTTTTGGTAAATATCCTTCTGGGATTATTGCCTTTGGTGCAATTAGGAACATTTTGAAAATAATATATGTCAAAATGACTATATAACACGAGGTAAGATAACAATGAAGTTTAAAAAAAATTATGAAATGATATAACATTCTTCTTTTTGTTTATGCTTATTTTGGCAAATGCAGGTAATTGTTACAGGGGAGCCACAGGTATTCAACGCAGTTTCGATTTATCAATAAGTGACAAAATAATAAAAATATCATACACCAATTGGTATTCACCATCAAAATATAGCGATTGATATTCACCATCAAAAATATTGATTGGTATTCACCATCAAAAATATAGTGATTGGTATTCATAGCGATTGATATTCACCATCAAAAATATTGATTGGTATTCACCATCAAAAATATAGTGATTGGTATTCACCATCAAAAATATAGTGATTGGTATTCACCATCAAAAATATTGATTGGTATTCACAATCAAAAATAAAGCGATTGGTATTCACCATCAAAAATATTGATTGATATCCACCATCAAAAATAAAGTGATTGGTATTCACCATCAAAAATATTGATTGATATTCACCATCAAAAATATAGCGATTGGTATTCACCATCAAAAATATTGATTGGTATTCACCATCAAAAATATAGCGATTGGTATTCACCATCAAAAATATTGATTGATATCCACCATCAAAAATAAAGTGATTGGTATTCACCATCAAAAATATTGATTGGTATTCACCATCAAAAATATAGCGATTGGTATTCACCATCAAAAATATTGATTGGTATTCACCATCAAAAATATAGTGATTGGTATTCACCATCAAAAATATAGCGATTGGTATTCACCATCAAAAATATTGATTGGTATTCACCATCAAAAATATAGTGATTGGTATTCACCATCAAAAATATAGTGATTGGTATTCACCATCAAAAATATTGATTGGTATTCACAATCAAAAATAAAGCGATTGGTATTCACCATCAAAAATATTGATTGATATCCACCATCAAAAATAAAGCGATTGGTATTCACCATCAAAAATAAAGCGATTGGTATTCACCATCAAAAATATTGATTGGTATTCACCATCAAAAAGAAAGTGATTGGTATTCACCATCAAAAATATTGATTGGTATTCACCATCAACAATATAGCGATTGGTATTCACCATCAAAAATATTGATTGGTATTCACCATCAACAATATAGCGATTGGTATTCACCATCAAAAATATGGATTGGTATTCACAATCAAAAATAAAGCGATTGGTATTCACCATCAAAAATAAAGCGATTGGTATTCACAATCAAAAATAAAGCTATTGGTATTCACCATCAAAAATATTGATTGGTATTCACAATCAAAAATAAAGCGATTGGATTTCACCATCAAAAATATTGATTGGTATTCACCATCAAAAATAAAGTGATTGGTATTCACCATCAAAAATATTGATTGGTATTCACCATCAAAAATATAGCGATTGGTATTCACAATCAAAAATATTGATTGGTATTCACCATCAAAATATAGTGATTGATATTCACCATCAAAAATATTGATTGGTATTCACCATCAAAACTATAGTGATTGGTATTCACCATCAAAAATATTGATTGGTATTCACCATCAAAAATATTGATTGGTATTCACCATCAAAAATAAAGTGATTGGGATTCACCATCAAAAATATTGATTGGTATTCACCATCAAAATATAGCGATTGATATTCACCATCAAAAATATTGATTGGTATTCACCATCAAAAATATAGTGATTGGTATTCACCATCAAAAATATAGTGATTGGTATTCACCATCAAAAATATTGATTGGTATTCACAATCAAAAATAAAGCGATTGGTATTCACCATCAAAAATATTGATTGATATCCACCATCAAAAATAAAGTGATTGGTATTCACCATCAAAAATATTGATTGGTATTCACCACCAAAAATATAGCGATTGGTATTCACCATCAAAAATATTGATTGGTATTCACCATCAAAAATAAAGCAATTGGTGTTCACCATCAAAAAATATTGATTGGTATTCACCATCAAAAATAAAGCAATTGGATTTCACCATCAAAAATAAAGCGATTGGTATTCACCATCAAAAATAAAGCGATTGGTATTCACCATCAAAAATATTGATTGGTATTCACCATCAAAAATAAAGTGATTGGTATTCACCATCAAAAATATTGATTGGTATTCACCATCAAAAATATAGCGATTGGTATTCACCATCAAAAATATTGATTGGTATTCACCATCAAAAATAAAGCGATTGGTATTCACCATCAAACATAAAGCGATTGGTATTCACCATCAAAAATATTGATTGGTATTCACCATCAAAAATAAAGCGATTGGTATTCACCTTCAAAAATAAAGCGATTGGTATTCACCATCAAAAATATTGATTGGTATTCACCATCAAAAATAAAGTGATTGGTATTCACCATCAAAAATATTGATTGGTATTCACCATCAAAAATAAAGCGATTGGTATTCACCATCAAAAATAAAGCGATTGGTATTCACCATCAAAAATATTGATTGGTATTCACCATCAAAACAGTTTGAGTGGTGAGTTTGAGGAACAGTGGTGAGTTTGAGGTGAAGGTGGGAGTGCATCAGGGGTCGGTACGAAGTCCACTACTATTTGTAGCTGTGATGGAGGTGCTGGCTCAGACCGTAAAGGAGGGTTTACCATGGGAGTTGTTGTATGCAGATGATCTGGTGTTGATTGCGGAAAGTATGGATGGACTGAAGGAAAAGATGAACACGTGGAAGGAATGTATGGAGACAAAAGGTCTGAAGGTGAATATCGGAAAGACGAAGGTGATGGCAAGTGGTAAAGCATGTGGTGAGGTGGAAAGAACTGAGAAGTGGCCCTGTGCTGTGTGCAGGAAGGGTGTCGGAGTGAACTCCATTCAATGTACAATGTGCGCTGAGTGGGTTCATCAAAAAAGTAGTGGTCTGAGAGGGTCATTAACCAGTGTGGCAGCTACATTCAAATGTAAGGTGTGCACAGAGGGAGCTGCAGATGGAGGAAATGTTGAGTTGTATCTTGGAGACGGCGCGAAGCTGGAAGGTGTGAAAGCATTTTGCTACCTCGGAGACATGCTGAATGGAGAAGGTGGATCAGACTCGGCAACGGTTGCTAGAGTGAGATGTGCATGGAAGAAGTTTCGGGAACTGAGTGGCGTGCTGATGAGGAGGGGAGTGTCGTTGAAGCTGAAGGGAAAGGTATATGCTGCATGTGTGAGAAGTGTTATGATTTATGGGAGCGAGACATGGGTCATGAATGTAGAGCAGCAACGAAGGCTGGAAAGGGTGGAAATGCGAATGGTTCGGTGGATGTGCGGAGTGTCGTTGAGAGAGAGGAAGACAAATGATGAATTGTGAAAGATGATGGGAATAGAGCCTGTGATTGATGCTGTGAAGAGGAACAGGTTGAGATGGTTTGGTCATGTGTTGAGGAAGGATGAAAGTGACTGCTTGAGAAGAGTGATGGAAATGAATCTAGAAGGAAGTAGAGGACGGGGAAGACCGAGAAAGACTTGGCTAAAGATGGTGGAAGAAGAAATGCGGGCAAGGGGGTTAACAAGGAGAGATGCAGAAAATAGGGCAAAATGGAGAAGATTGTCATGGGGACTGCAAGGCTAACCCCCGCTCTAGCAGGGAAATGGCCTTAAAATGCATGTTGTTGTTGTTGTTGTTGTTGTATTCACCATCAAAAATATTGATTGGTATTCACCATCAAAAATATAGTGATTGGTATTCACCATCAAAAATATTGATTGGTATTCACCATCAAAAATAAAGCGATTGGTATTCACCATCAAAAATAAAGCGATTGGTATTCACCATCAAAAATATTAATTGGTGTTCAACATCAAAAATAAAGTGATTGGTATTCACCATCAAAAATATTGATTGGTATTCACCATCAAAAATAAAGCGATTGGTATTCACCATCAAAAATAAAGCGATTGGTATTCACCATCAAAAATATTAATTGGTGTTCAACATCAAAAATAACGCGATTGGTATTCACCATCTATATATATAAAACACAGTGTGTGTGTGTGTGTGTGTGTGTGTGTGTGTGTGTGTGTGTGTGTGTGTGTGTGTGTGTGTGTAATGTTACCTATAGACTCCTAAACGGAGAGGCTCACATGCTTGATATTTGGCATAGACATGGCCATTGAGCCTGGGAAGAACATGGCCTACCTCAAAATATTTGACGAGATCCATATTTTTTATTCATATTTACCTCAGCGCATTTCAGCGAGGAATATTATACACGGAATCTGAGCCGGTGGCAGAGCAGCGCGCTGATTCGCTCAGAGTGATCACGTGATGTTCCATGCCGCCATAAACTCACAGTTACGCGTTTGCACGTAATTCAGAGCGAAAAGCGATTGCGTTTTTTCACATTTCAGCGAGGAACATTGCCATTCACACCACATAGGTTTTTTTTTCTTTCATCTTTAGATCCATATTTTTTTTCAGCGAGGAATATTATACACGGAATCTGAGCCGGTGGCAGAGCAGCGCGCTGATTCGCTCAGAGCGATCATGTGATGTTCCTTGCCGCCATAAACTCACAGCAAGTAGCATAGATTTTTGCATGATTAGCATTTAGCATGATTTAGCATGATTTAGCATAGATAGTAGCATGTTTCACATGGATGTTTTTTCAGCGAGGAATATTATACACGGAATCTGAGCCGGTGGCAGAGCAGTGCGCTGATTCGCTCAGAGCGATCACGTGATGTTCCATCCCCGCCGCCAGACCATTGAACATAAAACACAGTTTGTGTGTGTGTGTAATGTAATGTTACCTCCCCTCCCCCTCCGTCCTCCCCTCCCTCCTCCATCCTCCCCTTCCCCTCCGCCCTCCATCCTCCCGTTCCCCTTCCCCCTCCATCCTCCCGTTCCCCTTCCCCCTACCCCCTCCCTTCCCCCTCCACCCTACCCCTTCCCCTTTCCCCCTCCCCTTCCCCCCTTACCGTCCCCCTCCCCCTCCCCTCCCCTCCCACTCCTCCCTTCCCCTTTTTTTTTTTTTTTTTTTTTTTTTTGTATACAAGATCGAGGCTCGTGAAAGAGCTAACATTAATCACACAAAAAGACAAACCGACACACAAAACACAAAAAACAAGGGGAGCGGTAGACAAGATGGGGAGAGAGGGGGAAGGACACAAAAGAGAGGGGGAAGGACACAAACACAACATTTGAGAGCAGGGACATCGGGAGGACTTGGGGGGAGGTGGGAGAGGATTAAAACATATGAACACTGCAAGGACTCTGGGGTGAATTACCGGGGGTAGAAAAGATCAAGGTTTTCGATGGGGGAAGATAAGAGATGGTGGTGAACAGCTGTTTTAAAGACCTGGAGGGAGGAGTGGGATTGAAGGGAGTGGGGGAGTTTGTTCCAGAGGCGGGAGAAAAGGGGAATGAAAGAGTGAAGGTGAGCAGAGAGCCTAGACTTTGGCAGTTTAACCAGAAGAGGGTTGCAGGCAGATCCCGTGCGACCTGAAGGAATACTGGGGGGACAGAGCACAGAGAGAGCTGGGGGAGCAAGGCCGGAGAGGAGTCGGTAGAAGACAGAAAGACCACCAACCTGCCTGCGGTGAGTGAGTGAAAGGCCCTCGGCGTTGACTACATCGCAGGAGATTCCAATGATTCTGAAAGCTTTGGCCTCAACAGCGTGAAGCCGAGCAAGGTGTGAGGCAGGAGCACCAGCCCAGAGGGGGGAACAGTATTCCATTGAGCTGCGGATGAAAGCCCTGTATGTGGTGAGGAGCTCAGGTGTGCCAAGGAAGGACTTCGCACGACGGAGGATGCCCAGTCGGCGACTGGCTTTGGAGGCCAGCTTGGAAATGTGGTTTTCCCAAGAAAGATCATGGCAGATAGTGAGACCCAAAAGCTTGAGCGACAGAACTTCTTGGAGAGGATTGTTGAGAAAGTAGATGGGAGGGTTGTCCAGTCGGTCCTTTCGGAGAGACATTGTAAGAGTGTGAGATTTGTCAGGATTGAAAGACATGTTCCACTTGCCTGACCAGTCTGTGATTTTGTCCAGGTCTGCAGAGAGTGAGGAGGCTGCAGACTGCCGATCTGAGGGATGAGGAATGGAGCGACAGAGAGTAGAGTCGTCAGCAAAGAGATAGAGAGGATCTTCAAGAGAGTCAGAGAGATCATCGATGAAGACCAGAAAAAGCACAGGGCCCAGAACACTACCCTGGGGAACTCCAGCCTGAACAGGAAGAGGAGATGAGAGAAACCCATTCAGGGCCACACGTTGACTACGACCAGAGAGGAAGTCCGCCAGCCATGCGTGGAGACCTCCATGGATACCAAAGGAGGAGAGTTTGGAGAGCAGAGCAGGGTGCCAGACCGTATCGAAGGCACGTGAAATGTCAAGGGAGACAGCTCTAATTTCCTGCCCGGCGCTGAGGACCTCCATCCATTGTTGAGAAAGCAGAAGCAGCATATCCAGAGTAGAGTGACCAGGTCTGAAACCAAATTGATGATCAGAGATCAAGCCATTGGAGAAGAGGAAAGATTTAATATCTGAAGCAATGATGGATTCCATGACTTTGCTGATAATTGGGAGAAGGCTGATTGGTCTGTAGTTGCTGGGATCTGTTTTTGCACCTTTTTTGTGCAAAGCGGTGATGCTGGCTGATTTCCAAGCAGATGGCAGATGACCTTGAGCAAAAGAGAGGGTGAAGAGAACAGAAAGAGGGAGTGAAAGTGCAGAAGCACATGATTTTAGGACCCGTGGGCTGATGCCGTCAGGACCAGTTGCAGAATCAGAGTCGAGGGTTGCCAGAAACCCCTCCACCCTGTCAGGAGGAAAGGACACAGAGTCCAGGAGCAGCTGGGTACGACCGGGCATGGTGGGCACAGAGAGGGATGGGTTTGGGACACAAGATTTAGAGGCAAACACAGAGCCGAGGCACTCAGCCTTTTCATGTGCGGAGTCAGCCGTTAAGCCGTTTGAGGTGAGGGAGGGGATGGAGGGGGAACAAACACCAGAAACAGATCCGACCAGACGCCACCAGGACCTGGAAGAGGGAGACAGATAAGAGAGCTCGGTCTTGAGAATGGTGAGATATTGTTTCCTGGCTCTCCTGAGGGTGGACACACACTTGCCTCGGGCCCCGTGAAAGGAAATGAGATTTCCTTCCGTTGGATTTGCTTTCCAGGAGACGAAAGCAAGCTGTTTCAGGGCAACAGCCTCACCACAAGATTCCGTGTACCATGGACGGGAGGAAGGGTACGACAACTGAAGACGAGATGGTATAAATCTGTGCATGAGAGAGAGCAATTTACTTTGAAAGAATTCCCAGGATGAGTTGATGTCAGAGGCGGTAGAGATGGGAGACCAGTCCAGATGATTGATGGCTGCCCGAAGACCGTGCCAGTTGGCCTGAGTGAAACGCCAGACTCGTCGACGCTGAGGAGGCTCTCTGAGAATGGTCAGAGAGATGTCCACTTTGACAAGCACATGATCAGATGAGCCGATTGGAGCAGAAGAAGAGCAGCAGACATTTTCAGGGAAGTTTGTCATAACCAAATCCAGAAGAGAAGATGCTCCGTTGACTGAGATCCGGGTCGGGAAATTGACAGATTGTGTCAGTCCCAGTGAGTCGCAGAAGTCCTTTGCTGAAGAGCCACGGCTGGTGAGAGAGGTACCCACACCCAGCCAACCGGCATGGTGACAATTGAAATCACCACATATGAGGAAGAGAGAGTTGGGATGGGTAGATAGAAGTTGGTCCATACTATCAGACAGTGAGATGTAGATGGAGTCATCACTGCCTGGTGGACGGTACAACACACACATGAACAAAAGGTGGGAGCGAAGGGGAAGCCGTAGCCAAAGGTATTCCTGGGGGTGAGGTGGAGAGAGGGCAGTGCAGGGCGAGTGAGGAAGAGAGTTTTTTATAAAGATAGCAACCCCCCCTCCAGGACGAGGCTCAGGTCTATCATACCGGAGGAGGGAGTAACCTGGGAGAGATACCAAGGAATCAGAGACATCATGAAGGAGGAAAGTCTCTGCCAAGCAGATCACGCCTGGTTTGTCAGAAGCAACCTGTATGGAGACCTTCAGAAGCAACCTGTATGTCAGAAGCAACCTGTATGTCAGAAGCAACCTTCCCCACTTACCCTCCCCCTACTCCTCCCACACCTTCCCCTCCCCTTCCCCTCCCCCTCCTCCCCCCTCCCCCCTCCCCTCCCCCTCCTCCCCCATCCCCCTCCCCTCCCCCTCCTCCCCCATCCCCCTCCCCTACCCCTCCCGACCCCCTCCCCTCCCCTCCCCCTTCCCCTCCCCTCCCCCGCCCGGCAATGCCGGGTACTTCTGCTAGTCAAAAATAAAGCGATTGGTATTCACCATCAAATTTAGAATTGTAACCAAGAATGTGAAGGTTTTCCAAAGTTACACTCAGATAAGGAACAAGTTTGAGTGTGGGTGGGGGTTACAGACATGAGGATAGAAAGAGGGGGAGAGTACAGGAGTGACGTCGTCAGGATTGCAAATCTTGCTTGTGATTTTACAAGTATGGAAGCAATAAAAAAGATGGCAGATCATCGTGCCAGGCCACCACTGAGACTCTTAACCATAATCAGGCCATAATCACCCCTACCCATAAGTAGGGAGGCGGATTCCTCCTCCACTACTTCGCCATATTTTCGCAGAATATTTTTTCTTGTACTGAGATTTCATGACTTTTTCTGTTCAAGTCTTGCACACGTTTTGATACTAATTTTATAAAAATCAGACCTACGGTTGCTGCGTCGTGTGCAATTGTTCCACGCTCCGCACTAAAATCTGGGTATTTCCCCATTCGCTTTGCCGAGCACACATATCTTTCCATAATGAATTCGGTGCTGCATTCAATATCTTTCAGTTTGTCAAAATCACACTTTCTCCCACTCCGACCCGACTTTGAGAAGGTCCAAAATAACCCGGGCCGATTGGGTTAAGCCTGCATTCCTGAGAGCAATTCACATCGCTATCTAATCTTATGAACGTCACAACGTTCATTGCAATCCCAGTCGAAGCCACAAACTTGGATGCCACACAAGACGCCACAAGCGATCCCAGTTTGAAGCTTCTCTGTGGATCTATGATGTCATTCTCTACCTCTTATCAAGGCAAAACATCTTAAGTTACTTGTGCTCCTGTGATTTTGCCATTTTGTGATCTCTGCATTAGATCGACATGATGTGCCCAAGATACACTCGGGTTTGTTGCTAAATAAACTACAACAACAACATGCTTGACCCCAATTTATTTGAAAAAGATACTGTGCGACAGCCTGGGCTGTGGCTATATATGTATTAAGTATGCAAATATGCGAGAAGTCTTTATCCTCCCACTCCTCACGCCTGTACAAAGTACATAACATATGCAGCAAAGGTGAGGCACCATTTTATATCCCAAGGTGAGCACATCCCCTGCAATAATGAAATCATTCAAGCTTCGGCCGAGCATAAAGTACTGTATTTGCTTTCATTAACATACAGCTGCATGCCAGGTAAGTTGGGATTCATATTTACAAAAAGCATAGCTTTAATGGAATATAATATAATATAGAAAACAGAAGGCAGAATTGAGGGGTTCATCAATACAAGCAACATAACGCACAAAGCAAGATAATTCATTAATAATTTAGTGGGAGATAAAAATGGCCGAGCAAGCAACACGTGCACAATTGGTTCACGAGTTGTCAAACAGAGTGACCACGATATTCGTCATGTGTGTGCGTCTGTCCCTGTGTGTGTCTGTCTGTCTGTCTCTCTGTCTGTCCGCAGCATAACTACCCGATGATATCATCCGTTCTTGATGAAACTTGGGTGGGAGGTTGATATCATGATCTAGTTGTGTCCTGTCTAGAGTGGGCGTATTGCGCCCATTGTGGGCGGAGCGACGCCCGAAAAAGATGTATTTTTAGGGGGTAATCGAGTTCAGGCTACATCTTCTCTGAGGGAGTTGGTGGAATCTGACAGGGGTTTCGATATTTGGTTAGGCCAATGTCATGTGTCTAGCCCCACGGAGATCGATTTTTCATTTTCGCCCCAAGGTCAAGGTCACAAGGTCACGAAATTTAGAAAAGTCGATTTTTGATGGTTTTATTACATTGTTTGCTTCCTGATAGGGTGAAATGTCATACATGATCTTATATTATCACATACATCACGAAATACAAGTTTTCCAACAAATTTCAGAATCTCCGACCTTTGACCTTTGAAGGTCACAAAGGTCACATTTTCAAAGTTGTCGGAATCGAACCGAATTTTCGGTATTGTGTGGCTAACTAACCTCATAACTGATTATACATTATTTTCTATCTCATTTCAAGGTCAGTAACCTTCGTTATGACATTTCCGTGCCTGGTCTGTCCGGGCCTGTTTCGGTTATAGTCCGTCCTTTGTCATTGAATACCGCTCGCTCATGAACCATCGTCGTCTCCTGACTTGTTTTATCTTATTCTTAAGTTTTGTATCCACCGATAGGTCAGTTCTGGATCCGAACCTGAACCGAAATCGAATCGCTTGTTCTTGTCACCGAACCAACCCATCCACTAAGTTTTGTCATAACTCGTCCAAAACTACTTGAAATATCATACCATCCATAATTTTTGGCCCTATCACTCAATTGTGAAGAATTGCCTCGAAATAAAAAAAACAACAACCCTTATCCAGATTCGGATCGTCACCAAATTCGGATAGATTTGTCTTCGTCACACACCCAACCTGTCCACCAAGTTTCGTCCGAATCAGTCCACAACTTTGTGAAATATCATGCTATATATCGTTTTTGGCCCCATCACTCAATGGCGAAGAATCACTTAAAAAAATTATCGTATACGGATTCGGATCTTCACCAAAATCGAATCAATTAATCCTTGTCACCCACCCTACATGTCCATTAAGGTTTGGCCGAATCTGTCAATAACTTATTGAAATATCGTGCTATGTATCGTTTTGGCCCCATCACTCAATGGCGAAGAATCACTTAGGGAAATATAAAAATTTCTCATATCCAGATTCGGATGTTCACCAAAATCGAATCAATTCATCCTTGTCACACATCGAACCTGTCGACCAAATTTCAACTGAACCCATCCACAACCTTCTGGGATATCCTGTTCACAGACAGACAGCCAGACAGGGGTGTCAACATAACCTCCGTCCACTTTCGGTGGTGGAGGTAATAAATAAACATTCAGTTTTAGTTTAAAATTAGAGTATCATTTAGAGCAGCTTTAAAGTATCATTATTATTGTCGATTATGTGAAGAATGCAGTATACAAAATCATGTATGTATGAATATCAACAGATTTCAGGAAAATGTTTTGTTTCTTTACCAAAAAAATGTATTTGTTAAATTATTTATCTTCAATGTGGTTGATAAAGTTGATAAGATAACTTACTGCAGCAAATAATCTACTTGTTTGGTGGTTTTTGTTTTTGGTGCTATCTGCTTGTTTTTCACGAATGATTCACAAGCGTCACAAGATTGTATGGCTCATGGAATTGCTGTCATACACGTACACATTCAGACAGAGAAATCCGACAACATAGGACTTGAGATGAGACAAACACAGTCGGTGACTGAGGGAAGTGACGGAACTTTCAGGGGAACTCTGAGTACTGGAGACACCTTCTTGTGACGTAGCTTTTCTTTCCGCAAGCCCCCTCTCTCTCCCATGGGATGCCAACCCATGGAGCTTATCTGTGCTCTATCCTCTAAATGCTGAATTTTAAGGGAGGAAGCAGCAAGTACCATTTTTTAAATCTTTGGCATGGCTTGACCAGGGTCACAATCGAACCGCTGACTTCCCAGACGAAGAGCGAACACTCAAAACATTACACCACTGAGTCTGTTTAAGTTTGTATTGGATTGGGGTTTCAGTCTAAAACAGCTTAATTAATATATTTGAAAACTTTATGAAGGATCTATCGAAGAACCTGCTTATTTCCATGAGTTAAGGGGCTTTTAAACAATTTCAGTTTCAACTAGAATGGCACTCAGTAGAGAGCATACCTCCACCTGCTTGGCCATATCACTCAATGGTGAAGAATCACTTAAAAAATTAAATAATTCTCATATCCGAATCCATAT
This sequence comes from Myxine glutinosa, assembly GCF_964187855.1. Lineage (NCBI taxonomy): Eukaryota > Metazoa > Chordata > Myxini > Myxiniformes > Myxinidae > Myxine > Myxine glutinosa. The sequence goes on along the minus strand of NC_136262.1, from coordinate 143,998,035 downwards.
TCAGATCTTCACCAAAATCGAACCGGTTCTTTCTTGTCACACACACAGCCTGTCCAGCAAGTTTCGTCCAAATCCATCCTTAACTTTTTGAGATATCCTGCTATGTATCGTTTTTGACCCGATCTCCCAATGGTGAAGAATCACTTTAAAAATTATATTAGCCGGATCCGAATCCGGATCTTCACCAAAATCTAATCATTTCGTCCTTGCCACATACGCTACATCTCCACCAAATTTCGGCCGAATCCGTTTACAACGTTTTGAGATATTTTGTTCACAACAAACAAACAGACAGACAAACAGACAGACAGACAGACAAACAGACGAACGGACAAACAGACAGGGGTGAATACATAATCTCCATCCACCTTTGGTGGCGGAGGTAATTACTCAATGGAAATGTGGTGTCACCAGTAGTCCAAAAAATAGCACTACTACCTTGGCTGCATATGCGCTCAAATATTCCCCCACGTCCATGGGCAAAACAGAACCCTCAAACAATATCACAATAGCAGCCCAATCGAAATCTCCCCATTCATGAGACTAGGAAAACTTTCCGACCTCCACTCACAGCTAGAGCCCTCACTGACTTGGGATTTGGCATCCAAGAGCACTTCCGATAGCCCTGGGAAAATCCAAACTAACATCCAAAACAAATACCTGGTTTCCAACTCAATTGAAGAGCATCCTCGATTCGATCTATCCCAGAAACAATGGTCCATATTAAACCGGAAACCCACATCCTATGCTCGGATGCCTCCAATCTGCACAAATAGATACATCAAGGAAAGCTCCGCATGCGACTGCAGAAACCCTGACCAAACCGTGGACCATATAGATAAGGGATGAAATAAACAGGGTGCTGATTGAGGTACTCCAACTAGTGTGGGATTTGCGCATTAAACCTTTGGACACAGAGCAACAGAGGGTGAAGGGTCAATGCCTCAAACATCAGCGTCTCCTTGCTTTCCATGGTGGTTAGCATAACTCGATCGATGTTCTGTGGATTTCATTCATCGTTACCCCTGTCCGCTGATGCAGATCGACCCAAGCCTTCATCAACAAGACTAGTTCTTCATCCGGCACAGGCCATGTCTTTAACTGGTGCGAATTACAGAAATTCGGTGGATGCAATGGAGCAATCCACACTGCCGCAGCTGATGCCATTATTTGGATGTTAAACCCGGACATGGATATTTACGAGCTGATGTTCATCAAGTTTGTTTACTGTAAACTTCAACAAGGTTTTCTGTAAATTTCAACAAGGTTTACTGTAAACCAAAGATGATCTCCCTGGAGCAGTAGAGATAGAGGTAAGGCATTTCCCTTTGCATGAAGGACACCAAAAGGCTGGGCTCTTTATTTTCTCGTTGCATACTTCCGCCAGGCTGACAAAAAAGGAAAGAAAAATCGTAGGAGTCTGCAAACCAGACCAATAATTATTTTGCGGTATCTGTAGGCCGAGCGCTCAAGTAAATGATCATTTTTGCCCTTGAGAGCACAAGGGTTAATGCAGTCCCCTTTAGCGTTGGCGCAGAGGAGAAGAGACGCCTAGTCCTTCACAGCCTTGAAGTCCGATGCTGTCCCCTCTCGCTTCGAGATGAAAGTCCTCGTGGGAACTTTCTTCCAGAACAGGCCAGTCTTGTCTGTGATGAAGACCTGCTCCGGTACATATCCCTTCTCCTCGATGAGCTGCGCAAGATGAGCAGGGAAACTTTGAGCTGCCTCGTGGTCCGCTGAGGCAGGCTCTCCTGTGAGCTTTACATTGACACCGTACCGCTGCTTGAAGTGCTCAAACCATCCCCTGCTGGCTTGAAAGGAACTGGGGGCCCCGTCGTACCCACATCGCTCATACCCGCATCGCTCATACCCGCATCACTCGTGTGTGCAGCATCATCTGCGTCAGCCAGACGATCTTACATTCGCTTTGCATTTTCACGAATCAGAGGTCGACTTAAAGGAACGTTCCTCTGGACATTGTGCTCTATTCACACATTTAAAGCCTTCTCCAATGCTTCAATGTTAACCGCCCTGACCTGAGTAACCACCTTGATGCTGGCTGCTGTGCTTGCCACGGCATATTCCCGAATCACCTTCTCGTTATTCTTTATTTAGAAACTATGCAGCAACGTTATGTACCGGTACCGGCATTTTTCTTGATGACAACTACAGTGTCCCCACTGCCACCCACTAACCCCTTTAATATCACCAACTTCCATAAAAACACGAACAGAAAATGGTACAAATGATTTCACTAATCCATGGTTCTGCATGTCAAACCTGTTAACCTCCTACCAGACCTCATCTGTTCATAAAACGTATGTAGTGGGTGGATAGCATTTTGATAATGGATTTAACCTTCGTTAAAACTCGTTCATGAGAGATGAAACGAAGGTCGATCTTTTCTCCAAGGACCTTCCCAGCCTGTTTTGCTCTGAAATTTTACCGAATCACCTATTTTAACACCTCTAAACCAAACACAGCAACCGTACAACATAACACTCTCAATTACTGAACTATCACTAAACCAGACACAGTAACCGTACAAGACAACACTCAATTACTGAACCATCACTAAACCAGACACGGAACCATACAAGATAACACTCTCAATAACTGAGCCATCACTAAATCAGACACGGTAACCGTACAAGACAACACTCAATTACTGAACCATCACTAAACCAGACACGGAACCATACAAGATAACACTCTCAATAACTGAGCCATCACTAAATCAGACACGGTAACCGTACAAGATAACACTCTCAATAACTGTGCCATCACTAAACCAGACACGGTAACCGTACAAGATAACACTCTCAATAACTGTGCCATCACTAAACCAGACACGGTAACCGTACAAGATAACACTCTCAATAACTGTGCCATCACTAAATCAGACACGGTAACCGTACAAGATAACACTCTCAATAACTGTGCCATCACTAAACCAGACACGGAACCATACAAGATAACACTCTCAATAACTGAACCATCACTAAACCAGACACGGTAACCGTACAAGATAACACTCTCAATAACTGTACCATCACTAAATCAGACACGGTAACCGTACAAGATAACACTCTCAATAACTGTACCATCACTAAATCAGACACGGAACCGTACAAGATAACACTCTCAATAACTGTACCATCACTAAATCAGACACGGAACCGTACAAGATAACACTCTCAATAACTGTACCATCACTAAACCAGACACGGAACCATACAAGATAACACTCTCAATAACTGAACCATCACTAAACCAGACACGGAACCGTACAAGATAACACTCTCAATAACTGTACCATCACTAAACCAGACACGGTAACCGTACAAGATAACACTCTCAATAACTGTACCATCACTAAATCAGACACGGTAACCGTACAAGATAACACTCTCAATAACTGTACCATCACTAAATCAGACACGGTAACCGTACAAGATAACACTCTCAATCACTGAACCATCACTAAATCAGACACGGTAACCGTACAAGATAACACTCTCAATCACTGAACCATCACTAAATCAGACACGGAACCGTACAAGATAACACTCTCAATAACTGTACCATCACTAAACCAGACACGGAACCGTACAAGATAACACTCTCAATAACTGTACCATCACTAAATCAGACACGGTAACCGTACAAGATAACACTCTCAATAACTGTACCATCACTAAATCAGACACGGTAACCGTACAAGATAACACTCTCAATCACTGAACCATCACTAAATCAGACACGGTAACCGTACAAGATAACACTCTCAATCACTGAACCATCACTAAATCAGACACGGTAACCGTACAAGATAACACTCTCAATCACTGAACCATCACTAAATCAGACACGGTAACCGTACAAGATAACACTCTCAATCACTGAACCATCACTAAATCAGACACGGTAACCGTACAAGATAACACTCTCAATCACTGAACCATCACTAAATCAGACACGGTAACCGTACAAGATAACACTCTCAATCACTGAACCATCACTAAATCAGACACGGTAACCGTACAAGATAACACTCTCAATCACTGAACCATCACTAAATCAGACACGGTAACCGTACAAGATAACACTCTCAATCACTGAACCATCACTAAATCAGACACGGTAACCGTACAAGATAACACTCTCAATCACTGAACCATCACTAAACCAGACATGGTAACCGTACAAGATAACACTCTCAGTTACTGAAGCGTAGAAAAGTCTCATAATGGTTTTTTCAACCCAAAATGATTTCAGGAGCTGAAGAAAGTAGACGCTTTGTTCTCCTTTAGAAACCATCGATTTACAGCGTTCTGACCATGAGAGGTTATCACCATGATTACACCTCAATACTTATAGGGGTGAAAAGTCTCAATATCAACAATGTTGGTCGTGACTGGAGATAACTGAGGCTAAGCGTTATGTGCTTTTAGAAGTGTTGTGTGCGCGGCTGGTGATTGATGGTTGGTTGGAGCTGCTTTGTATGCGCGGCTGATGAAGATGGTTTTAGAGCTGTGTTATGCACGCGGTTGTTGGGGGATGTTTTTGACCAGCAAAAAACCACGAATATGTGAAACGCAGAGCCGCAAATGTAGAAGTTAGTCACATTTTATGCGCAACCCTAAAAAAAAAAGCGTCATTTTCAAAATGCATCAACATTTTCCCCCCATTGTTACGTCATTTTTCAACGGTGCCATTTGTGAGTTAAATGTGATTCAGTGTCAGATTTTTAAAGTCCATTCGGTCGCACTTCATCGCTAAGTAGAGTACCTTGAATGACTACGTACAGGCTTTTATGAACAAAAGGTTTATTACCACAGACAGAGTGGGAGGGCGGATACCTGGTAACTGAATAAACCTCTGACATCCTGAGGGTTGAGCCTAGATCTACGGTAATCTATATACCCCACAAAGATAAAAACCTGCCTGCTGCTGCTCCTGTACGGAGTCGGTGCACTAGTTGCTTGAAACCAGACCCAGCTGTCTGTGAGACTTGTAATTTATATTGGACCATACCGTAAAGACCCTCGGAGATGAATTGTGTAATACCTTCAACAGCAAGGTTGAGGGAGTTGAGTGGACAGAGGATGTGAAAATATAGGTATATTTTGTGTCACAGGTTGTGAGCACAGTGCGGTCATCTTGTTCATTAATGGCTTCTTTCTTACCACCTGCTCACCGAGGCAAGCCTTATGGAGAGAATAGGATATTGTTGATTGATGAACATTGACCCCCATCTTGGAGATGGACATTCTATGAAAGTCATTGTTGGATTTGTAGTGACAACCTGAACCAGTTTCCGGCTTTCCCGGCTGCTGAGTTTGTATGGGCGACCTGATCTGGGTAGAGTCTTGGTGGGATGATATGATTGATGGATTTCACCGTACTCAAAGGGATAATGAGTGACTTTGAAATCTTCTTATAACCCTTTCCTGAACAGTGCTTCTCCACCACTTTATGTCTGATTTCTTTGGAACGCTCCTTGATCTTCATGTTTGTCTTCTTCATTGACTAAGTGAATTGCACCTTAAAACTCCTTCGATAAGTGGGGGAGATTAATTTTTAATTTAAAGCACTGATCACATACAGGTGAAACCTATTACACTTATTTTGTAAACTTACAAACAAATAATTGGCTCCTGAAGTGATTTAGGCTGAATTAGGCATCAAGTTTGAACACTTATGCAACTGAGAATCATTTGATTTTCTCTGTTAATCGAACTAATTCACATTTTATCTGCATTTTTTGGCTTTATCACTTTGGATTAGATTGTGAAGACTCTTTTTTAAGTTTGATTTGAAAGCATCATGAAATAAGCTCAGGTGGCAACAAAATATGAAAACTTTGGTGGGGGGTGAATACATTTGCAGGCCACTGTATATGCGTGTGTGTGTATGTACATATACAATATACATATAAACATATATATGAGTATTATAGTACCTCCTAGCTTGACCAAGCAGCAAGGCTACAGTTCATGTCCCACACAGTCAAAACTGCATGAACTGTGAGAAATAATATCCATATGCCACACGAGAACATTACCCTCTGCCTTACTACCTCATCAAACAGAAGGTGAGTTTGTGGTTGGGCGTAATTATATACCAAAACGTGCCCTTCTGACCGGATAGCTGCATCATGGCTGTTTGAAATGTCATGAGCTAATTACGTACAGCTTCGCTTCCTACATGGATAGCTTCAGCAACGTATACTCAGTCTATTTTAAAGACTGGTTCGAAGGTCAAGAGTAAAGGACCGTGGAGTCATTGACCATGGTTTAGCTCTTTTTGGAGCTCATCAGGACGACCTATGACAAAATTATTTACTCGTGACCCCTGGGCTCAAATGTTATAGTACCTCCTAGCTTGACGAAGTAGAGTAGCAAGGCCCATACAGTCAAAACTGCACAAACTGTGAGAAATAATGTTGTGTATATCACTATATACAGGGATATACCATACATATATATATATATATATATATATATATACATATATATATACATATATATATATATATATATATATATATATATATATATATATATATATATATATATATATATATATATATATATATACACACATACATACAGGGTGAATCAAAAGTAGCGCCCGCACCAGATTTCTGTTTTTTCAGCTGTCAGATTCTTTCTGGGATGTCATGTTGTTAATAATTGTTAAGATGGAGCTCCACCTCATTATGGACGTCATGTTCGTCAGTGGCTTGATGAAAACTTTCCCGGAAAGTGGATCGGCCGCCGCGGTCTTTGATCGAGTGGCCGGCACGCTCCCCAGAACTTACACCTCCAGATTTCTTTCTTTGGCGGCTCATGAAAGACCTTGTTTATCGTGAAAAGCCTCGTACCATTCAGGAATTGAAGGCTCAAATCACTGCAAGGTTTGAGGAAATTGATATCTAACTCTGCAAGCGTGTGTGCCCCTCTGTGCCTGCTCGGCTGCAATTGTGCATCGATCACGAGGGAGGGCACGTTGAAAATTGCAAGTAAAACAGCTTGGTACACTTCCGTAATAATTTTCCCCCGAATAAATGGTTAGATAAACATGTCATTCATTTATTTCTACCTTCTTGTACACTGTAATACAAATGTCAAACAATCAACTGACAGAAATATATATATATACATATATATATATATATATATATATATATATATATATATATATATATATATATATATATATATACACAGAAATCGGGCGCTACTTTTGACTCACCCTGTATATATATATATATATATATACACACATATTTGAAGAGAGGGAAGGGATGGAAGGGGAGCAAACTCCAGAGAGAGACTTGACAAGGTGCCAGCAGGTTTTAGAGTAGGAAGACAAGTTTGAAAGTTCAATCTTGGGTTGGACAGATGTTGTCTCTCAACTGAGAGTGGACACGCCCTTATTTCAAACTTTTTGTAATGCACCGAGATTGTCATCGGTCAGATTTTCCTTCCATGAAGAGAAAGCAAGTTGTTTCAGTGCAACTGTCACACCCCAAAATTCAGTGTGCCATGGGTGGGAAGATGTTAATGATGACCATTCCTTTTTGCACCACGATGATGCATAGGGCTGCCTGAAGCAGTTTCCTTGGCTATTGGGCACAATCTGGATGGGTCGCCACTCTGGCACAAGATACCTGAATGGCTCATACATCCCCAGCAAGCTGGTACTCAATTTGCCGACCTCGGAAGGATGACAGGCTGAGTCAACCCCCTGTTGATTCAACGATCGACCGGGATTCAAACTCAGGATCCTAGGATCCCAAGCCGGCACCCTAACCGCTAAGCCAACACCTGGATTTGGGTGGGAAGAAGGGTAAGATAATGGAAGACTGGATGGAATAAATTTGTGCATGAAGGAGAGAGAGCAAGTTTCTTTCGAATAATTCCCAGGTATACATATATATACAATATAACACTCTCAATGTGCACTTCTGACCCGACAGCTGCATAGTGGGTCTTATATTTCATGTATATATATATAATTATATATATATATAGTATATACATCGTATTTTTTCCATATGTGGTATCTTTCTCTCAAATGAAAATCCACAATTCAGCTTGAAATACATTTATCTATCCAGAGACATCGCAAGCCTAAATCACATCTTAAAGCCTAAGACATCGCAATCACCAATTGTGAGACTAAACAGCATTTGCTTTAACAACAGGTAGAGAGAGAACAGCTTGTTAGGGTTGGTTCGAATTACACAGAATAATATCAAGCTCTGCTTGTATATAGCCATTGAACGCAGATGCTTCACACAAAACAGCGAGTTCAAACACATAGTTCAAAGAATTTCAAAAGCAGAACATTGCCTCATAATAGCAGCACAATTTGCAAGCGTTAACATGAAGTCATGTTTGGAATTGAGCCACCAACTACCAGATTGTTGTTGCCAGTTCTGTTGAGCATCTAACATTCCGTTCTTTTGTCTCCTCCCAAATGTACTTGTAATTTTACCTTCCCACCCCCACCACAACCTCCACTCCTCTACAAAGTTTATCAAACAAAGCTATGAAGCTTCAACGTGATGACAGGATGCCAAGTTATGCCAAGACAACCAAACATGAATATTCCTTAATTTGTCATGTGCAACCAAAGTGCAAAACTAAGTGTAACCAATTAGGAAGAATGAAACAACAACAACAACAACATGCATTTTAAAGGCCATTTTCCCTGCTAGAGCGGGGGTTAGCCTTGCGGTCCCCATGACAATCTTCTCCATTTTGCCCTATTTTCTGCATCTCCCCTTGTTAACCACCTTGCCCACATTTCTTCTTCCACCATCTTTAGCCAAGTCTTTCTCGGTCTTCCCCGTCTTCTACTTCCTTCTACATTCATTTCCATCACTCTTCTCAACCAGTCACTTTCATCCTTCCTCAACACATGACCAAACCATCTCAACCTGTTCCTCTTCACAGCATCAATCACAGGCAATATTCCCATCATCTTTCGCAATTCATCATTTGTCTTCCTCTCTCTCAACGATACTCCGCACATCCGTCGAACCATTCGCATGTCCACCCTTTCCAACCTTCGTTGCTGCTCTACGTTCATTACCCATGTCTCGCTCCCATAAATCATAACACTTCTCACACATGCAGCATACACCTTTCCCTTCAGCTTCAACGACACTCCCCTCATCATCAGCACGCCACTCAATTCCCGAAACTTCTTCCATGCACATCTCACTCGAGCAACTGTTGCCGAGTCTGATCCACCTTCTCCATTCAGCATGTCTCCAAGGTAGCAAAATGTTTTCACACCTTCCAGCTTCACGCCGTCTCCAAGATCCAACTCAACATTTCCTCCATCTGCAGCTCCCTCTGTGCACACCTTACATTTGAATGTAGCTGCCACACCGGTTAATGACCCTCTCAGACCACTACATTTTTGATGAACCCACTCAGCACACATTGTACATTGAATGGAGTTCACTCCGACACCCTTCCTACACACAGCACAGGGCCACTTCCCAGTTCTTTCCACCTCACCACATGCTTTACCACTTGCCATCACCTTCGTCTTTCCGATATTCACCTTCAGACCTTTTGTCTCTATACATTCCTTCCACTTGTTCATCTTTTCCTTCAGTCCATCCATACTTTCCGCAATCAACACCAGATCATCTGCATACAACAACTCCCATGGTAAACCTTCCTTTACGTTCTGAGCCAGCACCTCCATCACAGCTACAAATAGTAGTGGACTTAGTACCGACCCCTGATGCACTCCCACCTTCACCTCAAACTCACCAGTTCCCGTCCTTCGTCCTTCCAGCTGTGCGTGCTCTTTTGTACATTGCCATCACTACTCTAATCAACCATTCCTCCACTCCTAACTTCCTCAATGCCCATGTCAATACTTTGCGTGGAACCCGATCGAATGCTTTCTCCAGATCAACAAACCCAAGAAACAACTTCTTCCTCTTCTCCATGTACTTCTCCTGCAACTGCCTCACAATGAAAAGCACGTCTGTCGTTCCTCTTCCTGGCATAAATCCAAACTGCATTTCGTCGATCTTCACTTTCTTCCTTATCCTCCTCTCCAACACCCTTTCCAATACCTTCATTCCATGCTCCAATAACTTTATCGCTCGGTACGAGCCACACTCCAGAGGGTCACCTTTCCCCTTGTATAGAGGGACGAGGGTACTCAGTTCCCAATCCACTGGAATGCGGCCTTCTTTCACCACCAGATTACAGATCTCTGTCATTCTCTTCACACCCCAACTTCCTGCTGCCTTCAACATATCTCCCACAACTCCCGTCGGCCCTCCCGCTTTTCTACCCTTCATTGCTTTTATCGCTTCCTCAACTTCCTTCTCAGTTATCCTCTCTGCCGGTCCCAAAACTGGGTTACTCTCTATGTTGCCATCCCATTCATTCTCTGTATTCAACAGCATTTCCATATATCTTTTCCATCTTCCTTTAATTCCATCTGGGTCCACAACGATTTGTCCCACTTCATCCTTCAAGCAACTCACCCCCATCACATCACACCTCTCTTTCGCTATCTGCTTTGCAATCCTGAATACTGCTCTCTGACCCTCTTCCGAATCCAAGCGTTCTCCGAACATTTTCCTACATGCCTCCTGCGCCTTTCCTACCTCTTTCTTTGCAGCCTTCCTGGCTGCCTTATAACTTTCATGCTCTGTTGTTTCTGCTCCCGTACCCTTCGCCTTCTGCCACTCCTTGAACTTCTTCCCCTTCTCGTCAATCCTCTTTCCAACTTTCCAATTAGGAAGAATGAAAAAAGAAGATTAATCTGTAAAACTACTGAGTGGGGAAATTTATAAAAGCAAAATTCACATTCCACAGCAAGTTGGTTAAACATTCATTTGAATCGGTCACAAGGCCAAGTTTCAAAAACACCAACAAATTACAAAAATTAAATGTCAAAAAAGAATTTATTTGCTTGGATTTATTATGATGGATTAAGTTGAGTTTTTTTTTTCCTTCTATCCCTCCATATACAACAAACAACATGCATTTTAAAGGCCATTTTCCCTGCTAGAGCGGGGGTTAGCCTTGCGGTCCCCATGACAATCTTATTATCTCAATTATTATTATTATTATCAATAATCAATTATCAATAATCAATAATCAATTAAATAATTATCAATAATCATTATTATAATAATTATAATTATTAATTATAATTATTAATAATAATTATTAATAATAATAAATCAATAATCAATTAAATAATTATCAATTATCAATCTCAATTATTATTATTAGCTCAATCTTATTATAATGGGGATATATGGAGTATATCCCTCCATATAATAATCCAATATTGCAAAGATCGTGCAAAGATCTCAAAACACAAAACGAAAGAGTTCATAGAACACGATACCCCACCCAGTGTTCAGGTATATGTTTCAATTTCAATAAAATATCGATTTTAAAGATTGTTTAAAAATTCCGAAAGTTTCGTGTTATTGAAGCGGAGGACAAAATTTGTGCAAAATTGAAATACTGGAAAGACATTTTTACATCACCCTTACACGGCATCTTATTTAACATGTCCAAGTACTGCAAAACCGGAAGTTCTAGGAAGTGCAAAAATGTGATGTGTGCTATGCAGTGTTCAAGTATATAATTCAATTTAAATTAAATAAAGTGTAAAAGTCATATAAATAAATGAACTCTGAAATTTACCGCCATTGATGCAGTGTTTGTTACACCACCCTATTTAACACGTTACATTAGTTATTCATGCCTGTTGTTTGTGTCTTTTATGACGTCCTTAAAAACAGTGAGTTTCCTGTTTGGGATGATTTTCAATTTTGTTTGATTGCCCGACAGGCAAATCTCACTCGTACTGCGCATGCACGATTGGGACAAACTCAGCCAAAGTACCTTTTAAATGGGAGCTTTGTTTTCCAAATGATGTTGAAAATATAACGCTCAATTAAAACGAAGTTGTTCCTCAATCATAAACTGACGTATGTAGACAGAAAAAGTTAAACAACTGCTTAACGCTGCTTTTTGCTTCGTGTGCACGGGGTGATGAAGGACAGCAAGAAAGGCAAAGCACTATTAATCAAAATGACAACTTCTGAATAGCATTTGTCACAGCAAGCACAGGCAGGACATGTGCTGGCTCAGGGAGTCAGGACTCGATGCATCAGCCTGTTTTTATGAGATGAATAAAAACCCACGCCAGTAATCCCCAGCCCATGCTCACAGCCAGTGTTCCTCGGATGGTTTGAGTGTGAGCTTTGACGAAGTACTGGCGAAGCTTTGACGAAGTACTGGCGAAGCTTTGACGAAGTACTGGCGAAGCTTTGACGAAGTACTGGCGAAGCTTTGACGAAGTACTGGCGAAGCTTTGACGAAGTACTGGCGAAGCTTTGACGAAGTACTGGCGAAGCTTTGACGAAGTACTGGCGAAGCTTTGACGAAGTACTGGCGAAGCTTTGACGAAGTACTGGCGAAGCTTTGACGAAGTACTGACGAAGCTTTGACGAAGTACTGGCGAAGCTTTGACGAAGTACTGGCGAAGCTTTGACGAAGTACTGGCGAAGCTTTGACGAAGTACTGGCGAAGCTTTGACGAAGTACTGACGAAGCTTTGACGAAGTACTGGCGAAGCTTTGACGAAGTACTGGCGAAGCTTTGACGAAGTACTGACGAAGCTTTGACGAAGTACTGGCGAAGCTTTGAAGAAGTACTGGCGAAGCTTTAACGAAGTACTGGCGAAGCTTTGACGAAGTACTGGCGAAGCTTTGACGAAGTACTGACACTCAAAACGTCAGCCTGCACCTCGTTTCCCATAGTGGTAAACACACCCTAATAACTTTTTGGTTGATAAAATCCATCACTCCCCGTTTCATGTTACAGTCAAATACCAGTGTATCTCTCCTCTTCAGCACTCAAATCTCTTCTTTATTACAAGTGGGCCACACTTCCTGCTTTTACAATCTCTGCAAATGAAAGTCACAGGAACCCATATGCCTTTCCTTAATACAAGCAGTCAAAGCTGTTCATCATGCTAAACAGCGTAGTGTGTGTCACCTCATTATTATACACAAACAACAAACAACATGCATTTTAAGGCCATTTTCCCTGCTGGAGCGGGGGTTAGCCTTGCGGTCCCCATGACAATCTTCTCCATTTTGCCCTATTTTCTGCATCTCTCCTTGTTAACCCCCTTGCCCGCATTTCTTCTTCCACCATCTTTAGCCAAGTCTTTCTCGGTCTTCCCCGTCCTCTACTTCCTTCTACATTCATTTCCATCACTCTTCTCAACCAGTCGCTTTCATCCTTCCTCAACACATGACCAAACCATCTCAACCTGTTCCTCTTCACAGCATCAATCACAGGCTCTATTCCCATCATCTTTCGCAATTCATCATTTGTCTTCCTCTCTCTCAACGATACTCCACACATCCACCGAACCATTCACATTTCCACCCTTTCCAGCCTTTGTTGCTACTCGACGTTCATTACCCATGTCTTGCTCCCATAAATCAAAACACTTCTCACACGTGCAGCATACACCTTTCCCTTCAGCTTCAACGACACTCCCCTCCTCATCAGCACGCCACTCAGTTCCCGAAACTTCTTCCATGCACATCTCACTCCAGCAACCGTTGCCGAGTCTGATCCACCTTCTCCATTCAGCATGTCTCCTAGGTAACAAAGTGTTTTCACACCTTCCAGCTTCACGCCATCTCCAAGATCCAACTCAACATTTCCTCCATCTGCAGCTCCTTCTGTGCACACCTTACATTTGAATGTAGCTGCCACACTGGTTAATGACCCTCTCAGACCACTACATTTTTTATGAACCCACTCAGCGCACATTGTACATTGAATGGAATTCACTCCGACACCCTTCCTGCACACAGCACACGGCCACTTCCCAGTTCTTTCCACCTCACCACATGCTTTACCACTTGCCATCACCTTCGTTTTTCCGATATTCACCTTCAGACCTTTTGTCTCCATACATTCCTTCCACTTGTTCATCTTCTCCTTCAGTCCATCCATACTTTCTGCAATCAACACCAGATCACCTCCATACAACAGCTCCCACAGTAAACCCTCATTTACGTTCCGAGCCAGCATCTCCATCACAGCTACAAATAGTAGTGGACTTAATACCGACCCCCTGATGCACTTCCACCTTCACCTAAAACTCACCACTGTTCCCGTCCTTCGTCCTTCCAGCTGTGCGTGCTCTTTTGTACATTGCCATCACTTCTCTGATCAACCATTCCTCCACTCCTAACCTCCTCAATGCCCTTGTCACTACTTTACGTGGAACCCTATCGAATGCTTTCTCCAGATCAACAAACCCAAGAAACAACTTCTTCCTCTTCCCATGTACTTCTCCTGCAACTGCCTCACAATAAAAAGCGCGCCTGTCGTTCCTCTTCCTGGCATAAATCCAAACTGCATTTCGTCAATCTTCACTTTCTTCCTTATCTTCCTCTCCAACACCCTTTCCAATACCTTCATTCCATGCTCCAATAACTTTATCGCTCGATATGAGCCACAATACAAAGGGTCACCTTTCCCCTTGTATAGAGGGACGAGGGTACTCGGTTCCCAATCCACTGGAATGCGGCCTTATTTCACCACCAAATTGCAGATCTCTGTCATTCTCTTCACACCCCAATTTCCCGCTGCCTTCAACATATCTCCCACAACTCCCGTCGGCCATCCCGCTTTTCTACTCTTCATTGCTTTTATTGCTTCCTCAACTTCCTTCTCGGTTATCTTCTCTGCCGGTCCGAAAACTGGGTTACTCTTTATGTTGCCATCCCATTCATTCTCAGCATTCAACAGTATTTCCATAAATCTCTTCCATCTTCTTTTAATTCCATCTGGGTCCACAACGATTTGTCCCACTTCATCCTTCAAGCAACTCACCCCCATAACATCATACCTCTCTTTCGCTATCTGCTTTGCAATCCTGAATACCGCTCTCTGACCCTCTTCCAAATCCAAGCGTTCTCCGAACATTTTCCTACATGCCTCCTGCGCCTTTGCTACCTTTCTTTGCAGCCTTCTTGGCTGCCTTATAACTTTCATGCTCTGCCTTTTCTGCCCCCATACCCTTCGCCTTCTGCCACTCCTTGAACTTCTTCCTCTTCTCGTCAATCTTCTTTCCAACTTCATCATCCCACCACCATGTTTCTGAGTGCCTCGGTGGTCCTTTTGTCCATCCACATACCTCACCAACGACTCACAACAGACTATCTTTCATTGACGTCCAACCACTTTCAAGCTCAACCACATCATCCTCTACCATACTCAGCCTCTCTTTTAATGCCTCCCTCACTGTCACCTCTTTCAACCTCCACACCTTCATTCTCGGTTGGTACTTCACCCGCCGAGCTCTCCTCGCACCTTTCACCCTTATGTCGCAGACAACCAAGTGGTGCTGTGAAAAAGCCTGCTCCCCCGGGATCACCTTTGTGTCCTGGAGGTGCCCCCTATCTCGCGTACGCACCAGCAGGTAGTCAACGGTTGTCGTCGACCTACCTGACATGTATGTAACAAGCTTATTATCCTCTTTCTGGAACTGAGTATTACAAATCAACAAATCAGCTCCATCAGCAAACTCCAAAATCCTTTCACCTTCTCCATTTCTCACACCATATCCCTAACCCCCTTGAACTCCCTCAAAACCGTCCATACTCCTTCCCACATTTCCATTTAGGTCTCCTCCTACCACGACAACGTCCTCATCTTTTACGTTTTCCATCAGCTTCCCTATCGCACACCAGAACATGTCCTTCTCTTCATCGCTCCGACCAACCTGCGGAGCATATCCCGAGATGACGTTCACCAAGAGCTTTCCAATCATCATTTTCACCATCATCAACCTATCACTCACTCTAGTCACACTCACCACACTGTCTACAAACTCCTAAAAAAACAGGACACCAACACCATTCACGCCTTCTGGGCACTCTTGCCACAGAAACTTGTATTTCTGTCCCTGCCTACCCTTCACCATTCTCACACCACTTCCCTTCCATCTCTTCTCCTGCACACAACATATGTCGACTCTTCTTCTGACCAATACTTCCACCACTTCTCCTGATCTCCCTGTCATTGTCCCTACATTCCATGTCCCAAACCTCAGAAACCGATCTCCACGTCTGGCATCAGATGTTTCGTCGTCATAAATGGAGTGATTTCCACCCTTGCTTACATCGGGTCCCCCACGGGGTACTTTGGGCTGTACCTGCCCATATGTAGTTGTAATTGTCATGGTTCTCTTTTTGAGGCAATGTTTTTTATGGCCAGATGCCCTTCCTGACGCCAACCCTTTTAGTCGCCTCTTACGACACGCAGGTACCTATTCTAAACCGGGGTACACACTGGGGTACTCTTTATTATACACCCTGGCATTATAAAGGGACAGCTTTATGGCCGACATAATATGAACATAAAAGGGTAAAAATACCACTACAGCAAAAGGATCAGCAATTACAACATGTGGTGAGTGCCTTCAATTGTCTCGTCAGAAAAGACACCTAACTTGTTTAAAATGGGAAAATTTCCAATAAGAGGGCAATCATCAAAACATTAGATAAATGACAGACATTGAGGAGAAATAGGAATAAGAACAAACCCGTTCTTTCAAACCCTTCCATTCAAATGAGTTTGGGAACGTTCAACCCCTTCCAACTCTTTCTCCTTCCTCTCCCTCCCCCCCCCCCCCTTCCTCCCCTCCAAAACCTCGACCTTTTCTACTCCAGTTAATCCTCCCTAAATCTACCTTCTTCAAATTCCGTTTTCTTTTCTGAAAGTCCCTGTAGTGTCCATCTTGTTTATCCCGTGTACCCGGCCCCAGCCCTCTCCCTTCCACAGATCTCCCGATGTCCCTGTTCTCCACTGTTGTTGCGATTCCCTCTCTCTCTCCCCCTCTTGTCTCCCACTCCCTTTATTATATGTTCTTTGTGTTGGCTCTTATATGAGCCTCGACTTAGTATACAAAAAAAACCAAAGACATGGAGCGTTTTCATTGTGTTACTTGCAAGGCATAACGTGTTAAGCAGGAGGTGGTAGATGCCACAAAGCTCTGTTTACAGTGTGAATGGTGGGACATACCGCGACGCTCCCTTATAGCACGGCTAAAATATTATGTGGCTGCGAAAAGCCATGAAAATGCCTGGCACACGGCCGCGAATGTAGAAGCAGGTCATGCTCACGACTCGTGGAATATATGTTATTTGCGTACGTCGAATTGCTTTGTGTGTGGCTGGTGGAAGATATGTTTTAGAACTGTCGTGTTATGCTCACGGCTGGTAGAAAAAAATTGCACCTGCAAAAAACCGTGAATACGTGGGACACAGGGCTGCGAATGTAGAAGTGGGTCGCAATTTGTCATCTGCGATGACGCGAAAGCCGCGAATGTCTGGGAATGTGAATGTGTTTATATATATATATATATATATATATCTTACAAGTGAAGAAGAGAAAATAAGGAGAAGTAGAAGTCTTTGAGCTTTCGTTGATGTAGAAAAAAACAAGAGGCCCAAGCTCAGATTTGTGACTAAAATCTTACCTTTACAGGTGAAGCACTTGATGTGGAAGTGGCGGTCTTGCACACGCAAGGCCTCTCCTTTGCAAGGAAGCTTGCACTTGTGGCAAAGGACTGCAGGCTTGTCCTTCCCTGATGCCGTAGCTGGAGGGGTTTCTTGCTTGGGGGTGACTGGGGTGAACAGGTGTGGGTGAAAAATAAAGTGAGAAATGTTGCTGTTAGCCACCAGAGAATGACTTTTCAATACATTATTGCTAAAATACATTAATGTTTCATCATCGCAAAGAAATACTTTCCCTGTTACATTAATTAAATAAAACATCCAGACCAATAAGTAAAATGAACTAAAACATATGAAGCATGTAAACTGGCTGCATTAGGCCAAACTATTATATTATTCCAATGAAACCTTCACACAGAATAATTCGGGATTGCAGACACATCCTTCAAATGTCTTTTGAAAACGTACAATCAATCCACCGTCTGCAGTCGTCACACATTCATGCAGTGTTACATTTTGAGCAAAACATTGTGATTTATACTTCATATGTGTTATAGTGGCCATTTTAGGTGATGAATGGATTTGTCAGCCCATCTTATATCGTGACTGACAACAACGTTAGGGATGAAGGAACAAGTCATGAGTAAATAACGAAATTCTGGGCTGGCTGCTTTTCTTTGCTGCCTTGAGAGGAATAATTCAAATAAAGAACAAGTAAAAAATACCAAGGAATTATAAGGAACTTTGATGCAGGAGGAGGCCATCCAGCCCATCATGCCTGCTCGACACCAACTCCACAACAATCAACTCCATCTCCCACCGCATACTCAATCACAATGGTACTAAAGGTATTTTTTTTTATTATTACATATGGTTCTTTTTTTGGGGGGGGGGGGGGGGGTTGGGCAGAGGTAGGACCAAGCCAGACCCACGGACATGAGGGAAGAGACCCTCCAACAGACGTCACAATCATTACATATGTTTACTCTCACATTACATATTGTTGCGAATATGGAATTTGGCCTCCATATCCGCTTGTAAATATTCCCCTATTTTCTCCGATACTCCCCAACTCTCCCTTACCCCATTCCCTAGTCCCATTGTCTGTAAACAACACCCATTAGAGCCGATCTTCCCCTTCATCCCCCCATTAAATGTCGTGCCCAGGTCCCCCGCACCACACGTAGACAATTATAGGACATCTTGCTAGTTATTCTTAATCTATGTCAGTTAAGGCCTCGTTTCCATTAATTATGACTCTTCGTTGCACCAGAATGTGATTATATGGCACCAGTAGGAAGTTTAGGACCTCCCCATACCTCTCCGCATCTCTTCCCCATGAAGAAGCGCCAACTACAACAACAACAACAAAAGAGGGGGGCGGCGCGGTGACGGCATGGGGAGTGGGCGTCCTCCTTCCGGCTCGGTTAGCCACCATTGACCACGCGCTCCACGGGGTTACCACGAAGGGGCTCCCTGTCGGCCCCTCGTCAAGGGCGGAGCCGGTAACCCCCGCACCCAATGAGAAGCCATGGGCCGATGCCATCTGGGGCGGCGCTAGCGAGCCGAGGGCGTGTCACTCCCCGCCGGATATATACGCGGCCCCGCGCCGGACGTAAGGAGAGATGCGCCCCGAGCTTGGAAGGAAAAGACGCCACCCTCCCGAGCGCTGAGCGACCTCCCCAGCTTGAGACCAAAGTCGCGACCCACAAGCGCTGTGATACCTTCACGCATCTCTGGACACCACCGTACGTGATTCTGTCCCTGAGCCAGGTGCACCTGAGCCATCGCGACCTGCCTCCCCTTTTCATCAACCCCCGTGTGAGTCAGCATTTTGTCCCGTGTGTCTGTCGTCTGTCCGGGGATAATATAAGAGTGTGTCTAAGTGCCTGTCTTCCTGTAATATACCTCTAGCCCCTGTAATCTAACCTTTTTCCGTACGAATATACTTGAGAACTGAACCCTTGGTGTCGTATTGTGTGATTGTAATCCAGCCGGGTGTCTTCTTTTTCTTATTGAGCCAGCATAGCGCGATTAGTCAACCCCGGGTGCAATCGGGGTAACTTGTACGGATACGGCGGCCATCCCGCTCGGCCCACCATACCATCAAAGTCGTATCTGTAACAATTGGTGTCGGGAGTGAGATTCGAGGCCCGACCAAATTTTGAAAAAAAAAACGAATAGAGGAAAAAAAAAATTTGGTCAAAATTTGGAGCGGCCGAAATTTGTTTTGTTTTACGAAACTCGAATTTTGCAAGTCGCGCTATGGCGGATCAAGACGGCTGGGGTCCGGTAGGGGAGAGTGAGGTAGGGTCGATCCAGGACCAAATTGAGGGACATGAGGGACAGGAGGAGAGCGAAGCAGTGAGGGCGGCAGGTTCGCAAAATAGCGCCGTCACGCACGAAGAAGCGGGCGCGCAAAATGGCGCCTCGCTGATCACCGCGCCAGCGACCGTGGCAGCGCCCCCGATGGATTTGAACTCCTTTTGGATACAAATGAAGGCCCTTATGGCCCAGAATTGTGAGCAAATGAGGGCTGATAGAAAGCGATTGGATGAGCGATTGGGTGAGCGGTTGGGAAACCGGATGGATGCTCAGGGTGAGCGATTGGAGGGCCAAATGGGGGTAATGAGGGACGAAGCGAGGGCTCGGAGTGAGCAATTGGGGGTAATGAGGGACGAAGCGAGGGGTACCAGTGAGAAGTTAGACAATAATTTTGAGGAGTTAGACAAGAAAATTGAGAAGTTAGACAATAATTTTGAGGAGTTAGACAAGAAAATTGAGAAGTTAGACAATAATTTTGAGGAGTTAGACAACGGGATAAAAGAAGTAAAGAATGGGTTAACGGGGGTAGAAAACAGAATGGCCGCTCAAGAGAATCAAATGGAAGGGATGCAAAAAGGGTTAGAGGGGTTAGAAAACACCATGGAAGGCAAATTGAGGGACATGAGGGACCAAGCGGAAAGGGAAGTTAACCAAATGGGGCAGCAGATAGAGGGGGTCAGAATGGGGGTAGAAACCAAACTGGATGCTCACAGGGAGGAAATGGAGCAGATGAGGGTGGCATCTGGGCAGGAGATGCAAGTGATGGGAGAGGAGATCAGAAGAGGAGTGAGTGAGGAGGTCGGAGGAGTGCGCGAGGAGGTGAGGCACTGTGAGGAGCACATGGAAAAGGAGGTGAGAAAGGGGACTGTAAAGTTACAAGGGGGCATAGAGGACCTGACGCAGGAGGTGGAACAGCTGACGGAGGGACAAAAAGGACTAACGGAGCAGGTTCAAAGGAACACTGCAGTATTAGGAGGTTTAAAAGCGACACAAAACGACATAAAAAACGACTTAATAGCGACAAAGAGGGAATGTCAGATAGTACGTGAGGGACTGACAACGAGGTTGGACGAGGTGATAGAGGTAATGGAGACGAAGGACCGGCAGGTGAGGACGCACCTGGAAACGGTCAAGGTAGCCTTAGAGGATGAGCTTGAGGAGACGTACCGGGGAATAAAAGAGGTGAAGCACAAATTAGAAGAAGTGGAAGAAGGGATGAGCGAAATTAAGAAGCGACGGAGAGGGGATAAGAAAGAGATAAAAGAGGAGATAAAAGAATTGGTCCAAAGTCTGTGTTTGGATCGTGATGATGTGCTCATTAACCGGATGAGGGATTCGCAGGTGATGGAGGAGAAGCGAAGAGGAAGAGGACCCGGTGTAAGTGGTGACCAATATGGTCGTGCGTATGATGCGCCAGGGGATTTAAGAAGCTTGGGGGTCGAGATGGACCCGGGTGTTCGTGAGAGGCCGTTGGTGAAGTGTGCGACAGGTCTGGTGTGCGAAAGAGGAGGTGTGCAAGAAAGTCCGACTCTGGGGTGTGTGAGGAAAAAGTGCGTGCCAAGGAGTGAGTGTGCTGGCGAGAGTGAGTCGGTCGTAGCGTGTGTGCGAGGGAGCACGTGGAAGCGCGGTGTGGTGAGTGTTGCAGAGGGTGTGACGGGAGAGTGTGCGCAGGAGTGTGCGCGAGAAAGGTGTGTAACGGACAGGTGCCTGAGGAAAGAGTGCGCTGTCAAGAGTAAGGGTGAGTGCGCTGTCAAGAATGGTGGTGAGAGTAGTGAGAGTGACATGGAGCGTGAGTTAGTTGTGACAGGTGAGCGAGGATGTACACCTGGGATGGAAGGATGCACACCTGGAATGGTAGAGCGTGAGTGGGAATGCACGCTGGAGTTGGTGGTGAGGCACGTGGTTGGGTGTGCGAATGAGAGCACACCTGTGATTGTCACAGAGGAGGTGACTGAGGAGGGGGCGCGAAGAGGTGTTTTGGTGAGGTGTGCGAGCAACGAATGTGTGCCAAGGTGTTCGGTGGTCAGGTGTGTGACCAAGTCGGTGAGCGGAGTGAGTGTACCGAGGTGTGAAAGAAAAGGTACGAGGAGAATGGGAACGGCTGCATGTATGAGCAAGAAAGAGGTCGCGTATGCATGTAAGCCTGCAGGTGAAGCGTCGACGGTAACCGGGTTAAAGGTTAGGTCGACTTTTAGCCGGATCAGGCCCTCGGTGCGTGCCGGGCTTCGCGTGCCGCGAGAACCAGCGGAGATCCGAGCCACGGCGGGTTCGAAAGGACCGCCGTGCGCGATCCACGCTGGGCCTCGCGTGGAGCGGCCGCGTCCGGGCTCCACAAGGCGGAGCGGGCAGCTCGATAGCAAGGGTCGTCATGGCGACCACTTTTTGGTGAGACGTGCCGGCAGGTCGAGAGCGGGGCATTGGATGGCTCCGTGCCGAGGTGGTGCGTGGGATCTCGGCCCGGGTAAGCCCCCGTCCCTGCCCCGAATGCCGGACGCATCCAGCCGCCGGCACAAAACAACCAGCATCCATTGCTTGGCTTTACGAAGCCGGGCTTTGGACAGGAATTGGCGCACCGAGAGGCAGTAGTGAGTAGACTGGGTGATGAGGTTAGTGTTTTGGACCCAAAATTAGAGAAAAACAAAATTTGATGATTGGCAAGGGATTGGCAGTAGTGATTGGCAGATGATGGGCAGTGATTGGCAAATTTTGTATTTGTTGAAATTTGATGTGCAAAATTGGTAGTGAGAGACCCCCGATGTGGTGGGATGGCAAATCCACCATCCCTCACAGGTGGGGCAAAGGAGCTATAGTTTATGGGGTGTATGGCAGTGAAAACTAGCCCGGGTGGGTTAGGTTATATTGTAGGGATCTAGAAGAGATTGACATTAGGTAACGTTAAGATTAGTTAGTGACTGATACCTGTAGTGGGGACGCAGGTAGATTAGTGTGGATGATAATGACGTGGGAGCGCAATAGTTTAAAGGGACGACTGGGAAGCGCAAGTTTCAGAAGGGAGTAGTTAGCTGAGATGATGCCGTGTTTGTGAAAATTGAACAGGTGTGATTGCACAGGGGTGCAACTGGACAGGTGTGTGGAGCAGTGTATGAGTAGTGAGTGTGTGGATCAGCGCGAATGCGCTTGGGGAGAGAAGGGTGCAGGTGGCACCAGGTGTGAGAGCACAGGTGTGCAGGTACAGGTGTGTGGAGAGAGTTGGAGTGAGTGGTACGGAGTGGTGTGCATGGTGCGAAGGTGTGGATGGGGGAAGAGTGGACCCCTTTCACGAGCACCCGGGGCGGGTAGTGTAAGTGTTAGGTAGAGGGTGCAGGTAAATTGTGGTTGGATATTGGCATTTGTGGTGCGGTTGCAGAATGGTGTTGTGAATGGGTGCATTAGTGTTGTGGAAATGGCTGGGCGTGTAGCCTGTTAGTGTGTGTAGTTGGTTGGGCACTCCACCACTGTGAGGATGTCGGCCAGGTGAGGCCGCAGGTGGGCTCTGGGAGCCGGTAGTTGTGAGTGGGTGCCTGAGGATCCCGGGTGTGGATCGGGCAGCCCAGTGCCAGAGAGGGCACGGAGTGGGGAGAGAGCCAGAGGGCCTTCCCCAGGTAGTTAGGTTAGGGTGAGGAGCAGGTAAGCTCGGAGGCAACTGCAGTGGTGGAGGTGTGCAGGTGGGTAGACCCACTGGGAGAGGTACACGTCGCAGCCCAGAAATTGTACGAGGGCACCGGGAGATGAATCGGGGGAGTGAGACCCCAAATTGAAGAGCACCACAGTTTGGCCAATGGGAATTGGTTTTTAGAACCCATAGTGTAAGAGGGCCAATGGTTTGGCCGGAGAAAGCCCCCGGGTAGTGTAAAGTTGTTAAAGTCATTTAGGAGATAGTTAGGATTGATGAACCTGTCGCACCATACGCAGCCACTTACCTGTGGTGATGATGATGACTCCACACCTGTGTTTTCTTTGTTTTGTTGCAGGAAATGAGAATTGCTGTGTGGATTGGTGAGACGCATCACGACGTGGATGAGACATTGGGGTGATTCCATCTCTCCCTCCTTAGGAGGGACTGATGATGAATTGGTGATGGCAAATTTTGATGTTGAGTTGAAAATGGCAAATTTTGATGAGAGTTGAAAATGGCAAATTTGATTGGTTAGGAGGGAGAGAAGACGAATTTGGTATATGGGAGGAACGGGGAAGACAGTAGGGATGTTTGTTGATTTGTAAAGTAGATGTTTATGAGTAGTGTTGTGTTGTGTGGATGCAGTAAGGGGTAAGGGAGGGGCCATGTAGGTTACCTGGTGGGGGGGGGGCGTACGATAGGAACGTACCTGTCTCACCTGGTTCCCATGTGCCCCCAGTGTGCATTACCTTACATTGCGTGCACTTTTGCGCCCTTACCACCTTACTCACTTGTCTGCTTCTTTTGTCTCCCACCTCCGAGGATCTGGCTTTGGGGTAGAGAGAGAGGAGAGAGAGGTGCTGGCTGCGCAGTTGTGGGCCTGCACTTTCGCTGTTCGCTGCCTGGATCGGTACACCATATGGACCGCAATGTTTGTGGCCACCCACAATGGACCGCAGTTCGTTTGCGGCCAAGCACCACCCGGGGATGGACCTATGGATCAACGTGGCACCTATGCCATACAGGTGAACCACTAATAGTTAACACCACCAAGTGCACCACAAGAAGAGCAAGAGACACCTGCAGGGTTAGGGGTTGTTGAAGTTATTTTTATTCCAATGAACAATGGTGACTGCACCGATTGGTGGTGGGGTGGTGCTTTTGATGCTCGGGAAGGGTGCTCTGCACGTTATTAAAGGCCGTCGGCCACAGAGCACTCGTGGGTTGGTGTATCGATGCTGGCAAGCGCGCTCTCTCTATGCATAACATCTGCATGTGTTCCTCCAAAGACAGGTCCTGGATCGTAGTGTAGATATCAGCGTAATCCTGTAAATAATGCTCCCTACCGGCTGTATGTTTAGTTTGAGAATTCTTTCCGGATTCGGTTATCCTGTGGGTGTGTTTCTGTGAGGAGAAGGGTGCAACGTCGCAGGGGGACATATTTACTCATTTGTGAATATCTGTAAAACTGTCGCACTCAGGGTAGAGTTAATAGTAGAGGGAACTACATTGCGTGCCACACTAAAGTAGGTAAAAATTTATCGGGTCGGGACGCCCCGAGGGTAGAGAAGGGTGCAATGTTGCGAATATGGAATTTGGCCTCCATATCCGCTTGTAAATATTCCCCTATTTTCTCCGATACTCCCCAACTCTCCCTTACCCCATTCCCTAGTCCCATTGTCTGTAAACAACACCCATTAGAGCCGATCTTCCCCTTCATCCCCCCATTAAATGTCGTGCCCAGGTCCCCCGCACCACACGTAGACAATTATAGGACATCTTGCTAGTTATTCTTAATCTATGTCAGTTAAGGCCTCGTTTCCATTAATTATGACTCTTCGTTGCACCAGAATGTGATTATATGGCACCAGTAGGAAGTTTAGGACCTCCCCATACCTCTCCGCATCTCTTCCCCATGAAGAAGCGCCAACTACAACAACAACAACAAAAGAGGGGGGCGGCGCGGTGACGGCATGGGGAGTGGGCGTCCTCCTTCCGGCTCGGTTAGCCACCATTGACCACGCGCTCCACGGGGTTACCACGAAGGGGCTCCCTGTCGGCCCCTCGTCAAGGGCGGAGCCGGTAACCCCCGCACCCAATGAGAAGCCATGGGCCGATGCCATCTGGGGCGGCGCTAGCGAGCCGAGGGCGTGTCACTCCCCGCCGGATATATACGCGGCCCCGCGCCGGACGTAAGGAGAGATGCGCCCCGAGCTTGGAAGGAAAAGACGCCACCCTCCCGAGCGCTGAGCGACCTCCCCAGCTTGAGACCAAAGTCGCGACCCACAAGCGCTGTGATACCTTCACGCATCTCTGGACACCACCGTACGTGATTCTGTCCCTGAGCCAGGTGCACCTGAGCCATCGCGACCTGCCTCCCCTTTTCATCAACCCCCGTGTGAGTCAGCATTTTGTCCCGTGTGTCTGTCGTCTGTCCGGGGATAATATAAGAGTGTGTCTAAGTGCCTGTCTTCCTGTAATATACCTCTAGCCCCTGTAATCTAACCTTTTTCCGTACGAATATACTTGAGAACTGAACCCTTGGTGTCGTATTGTGTGATTGTAATCCAGCCGGGTGTCTTCTTTTTCTTATTGAGCCAGCATAGCGCGATTAGTCAACCCCGGGTGCAATCGGGGTAACTTGTACGGATACGGCGGCCATCCCGCTCGGCCCACCATACCATCAAAGTCGTATCTGTAACAATATGTTATATGTATTCATTTCAGGAGGACCATTTCTCTGCATTAACTCATCTCTGACTGAAAGACCCTGCCTTATTACTGTCCGAATTCTCCTCTTCTTCACTTTCAGGCTATTCCACCTGATCATATCGCTGCTGAAAAAACTTTCTGCACAAATTTTGTCTGTTCCCTTCATTATGTTAAACATCTCAACCAGACCCCTCATAATCACCTCGTTTCTAATATATCAAGTCCTGTCTCATGATCAGCTGCTCTTCATAGCTTGGTCTCGCTAGGCCTGGAGTCAATCGAGTAGCTCATGCTCAATCCCTCTGTGACACTAATGCCCTTCCTCAGACGTGGTGACCAGAATGGACACAATATTCCATATGAGACATCACTGAATTCCTGTAGTGTTGACATGCCCTCTTTTGGTTTATAATTGATTCCCCCACAAATAAAATAGAACCTAAAACCTGTTAGCGTTACCTACCTGGCTACCTGGCAAAGTGCTGTCTGCTAACCCCCATATCTATTATCACCCCCAGATCCTTCTCATGTGTGACACGCTCCAAGATTGCCCTTTGTATCATGTAATCTCTATTTTTATTATTCTTACCCACCCCCAGACGCTTCTCATGTGTGACACGCTCCAAGATTGCCCTTTGTATCATGTAATCTCTATTTTTATTATTCTTACCCACCCCCAGATCCTTCTCATGTGTGACATGCTCCAAGATTGCCCTTTGTATCATGTAATCTCTATTTTTATTATTATTACCCACCCTCAGACGCTTCTCATGTGTGACACGCTCCAAGATTGCCCTTTGTATCATGTAATCTCTATTTTTATTATTCTTACCCACCCCCAGATCCTTCTCATGTGTGACATGCTCCAAGATTGCCCCTTGTATCATGTAATCTCTATTTTTATTATACTTACCCACCCTCAGACGCTTCTCATGTGTGACACGCTCCAAGATTGCCCCTTGTATCATGTAATCTCTATTTTTATTATTCTTACCCACCCTCAGACGCTTCTCATGTGTGACACGCTCCAAGATTGCCCCTTGTATCATGTAATCTCTATTTTTATTATTCTTACCCACCCTCAGACGCTTCTCATGTGTGACACGCTCCAAGATTGCCCCTTGTATCATGTAATCTCTATTTTTATTATTCTTACCCACCCCCAGACCCTTCTCATGTGTGACACGCTCCAAGATTGCCCCTTGTATCATGTAATCTCTATTTTTATTATTCTTACCCACCCCCAGATCCTTCTCATGTGTGACACGCTCCAAGATTGCCCCTTGTATCATGTAATCTCTATTTTTATTATTCTTACCCACCCTCAGACGCTTCTCATGTGTGACACGCTCCAAGATTGCCCCTTGTATCATGTAATCTCTATTTTTATTATTCTTACCCACCCTCAGACGCTTCTCATGTGTGACACGCTCCAAGATTGCCCCTTGTATCATGTAATCTCTATTTTTATTATTCTTACCCACCCCCAGATCCTTCTCATGTGTGACACGCTCCAAGATTGCCCCTTGTATCATGTAATCTCTATTTTTATTATTCTTACCCACCCCCAGATCCTTCTCATGTGTGACACGCTCCAAGATTGCCCCTTGTATCATATAATCTATATTTTTATTATTCTTACCCACCCCGAGACGCTTCTCATGTGTGACACGCTCCAAGATTGCCCCTTGTATCATGTAATCTCTATTTTTATTATTCTTACCCACCCCCAGACGCTTCTCATGTGTGACACGCTCCACGATTGCCCCTTGTATCATGTAATCTCTATTTTTATTATTCTTACCCACCCCCAGATCCTTCTCATGTGTGACACGCTCCAAGATTGCCCCTTGTATCATGTAATCTCTATTTTTATTATTCTTACCCACCCCCAGATCCTTCTCATGTGTGACACGCTCCAAGATTGCCCCTTGTATCATGTAATCTCTATTTTTATTATTCTTACCCACCCCCAGACCCTTCTCATGTGTGACACGCTCCAAGATTGCCCCTTGTATCATGTAATCTCTATTTTTATTATTCTTACCCACCCCCAGACGCTTCTCATGTGTGACACGCTCCAGGATTGCCCTTTGTATCATGTAATCTCTATTTTTATTATTCTTAGCCACCCCCAGACCCTTCTCATGTGTGACACGCTCCAAGATTGCCCCTTGTATCATGTAATCTCTATTTTTATTATTCTTAGCCACCCCCAGACCCTTCTCATGTGTGACACGCTCCAAGATTGCCCCTTGTATCATGTAATCTATATTTTTATTATTCTTACCCACCCCCAGATCCTTCTCATGTGTGACACGCTCCAAGATTGCCCCTTGTATCATGTAATCTATATTTTTATTATTCTTACCCACCCCGAGACGCTTCTCATGTGTGACACGCTCCAAGATTGCCCATTGTATCATGTAATCTCTATTTTTATTATTCTTACCCACCCCCAAACGCTTCTCATGTGTGACACGCTCCACGATTGCCCCTTGTATCATGTAATCTCTATTTTTATTATTCTTACCCACCCCCAGACCCTTCTCACGTGTGACACGCTCCAAGATTGCCCTTTGTATCATGTAATCTCTATTTTTATTATTCTTACCCACCCCCAGACGCTTCTCATGTGTGACATGCTCCAAGATTGCCCCTTGTATCATGTAATCTCTATTTTTATTATTCTTACCCACCCCCAGACCCTTCTCATGTGTGACACGCTCCAAGATTGCCCCTTGTATCATGTAATCTCTATTTTTATTATTCTTAGCCACCCCCAGACCCTTCTCATGTGTGACACGCTCCAAGATTGCCCCTTGTATCATGTAATCTATATTTTTATTATTCTTACCCACCCCCAGATCCTTCTCATGTGTGACACGCTCCAAGATTGCCCCTTGTATCATGTAATCTATATTTTTATTATTCTTACCCACCCCGAGACGCTTCTCATGTGTGACACGCTCCAAGATTGCCCATTGTATCATGTAATCTCTATTTTTATTATTCTTACCCACCCCCAGACGCTTCTCATGTGTGACACGCTCCACGATTGCCCCTTGTATCATGTAATCTCTATTTTTATTATTCTTACCCACCCCCAGACCCTTCTCACGTGTGACACGCTCCAAGATTGCCCTTTGTATCATGTAATCTCTATTTTTATTATTCTTACCCACCCCCAGACGCTTCTCATGTGTGACATGCTCCAAGATTGCCCCTTGTATCATGTAATCTCTATTTTTATTATTCTTACCCACCCCCAGACCCTTCTCATGTGTGACACGCTCCAAGATTGCCCCTTGTATCATGTAATCTCTATTTTTATTATTCTTACCCACCCTCAGACGCTTCTCATGTGTGACACGCTCCAAGATTGCCCCTTGTATCATGTAATCTCTATTTTTATTATTCTTACCCACCCCCAGATCCTTCTCATGTGTGACACGCTCCAAGATTGCCCTTTGTATCATGTAATCTCTATTTTTATTATTCTTACCCACCCCCAGACGCTTCTCATGTGTGACACGCTCCACGATTGCCCCTTGTATCATGTAATCTCTATTTTTATTATTCTTACCCACCCCCAGACCCTTCTCACGTGTGACACGCTCCAAGATTGCCCTTTGTATCATGTAATCTCTATTTTTATTATTCTTACCCACCCCCAGACGCTTCTCATGTGTGACATGCTCCAAGATTGCCCCTTGTATCATGTAATCTCTATTTTTATTATTCTTACCCACCCCCAGACCCTTCTCATGTGTGACACGCTCCAAGATTGCCCCTTGTATCATGTAATCTCTATTTTTATTATTCTTACCCACCCTCAGACGCTTCTCATGTGTGACACGCTCCAAGATTGCCCCTTGTATCATGTAATCTCTATTTTTATTATTCTTACCCACCCCCAGATCCTTCTCATGTGTGACACGCTCCAAGATTGCCCCTTGTATCATGTAATCTCTATTTTTATTATTCTTACCCACCCCCAGATCCTTCTCATGTGTGACACGCTCCAAGATTGCCCCTTGTATCATATAATCTATATTTTTATTATTCTTACCCACCCTCAGACGCTTCTCATGTGTGACACGCTCCAAGATTGCCCCTTGTATCATGTAATCTCTATTTTTATTATTCTTACCCACCCTCAGACGCTTCTCATGTGTGACACGCTCCAAGATTGCCCCTTGTATCATGTAATCTCTATTTTTATTATTCTTACCCACCCCCAGACCCTTCTCATGTGTGACACGCTCCAAGATTGCCCCTTGTATCATGTAATCTCTATTTTTATTATTCTTACCCACCCCCAGATCCTTCTCATGTGTGACACGCTCCAAGATTGCCCCTTGTATCATGTAATCTCTATTTTTATTATTCTTACCCACCCTCAGACGCTTCTCATGTGTGACACGCTCCAAGATTGCCCCTTGTATCATGTAATCTCTATTTTTATTATTCTTACCCACCCTCAGACGCTTCTCATGTGTGACACGCTCCAAGATTGCCCCTTGTATCATGTAATCTCTATTTTTATTATTCTTACCCACCCTCAGACGCTTCTCATGTGTGACACGCTCCAAGATTGCCCCTTGTATCATGTAATCTCTATTTTTATTATTCTTACCCACCCCCAGATCCTTCTCATGTGTGACACGCTCCAAGATTGCCCCTTGTATCATGTAATCTCTATTTTTATTATTCTTACCCACCCCCAGATCCTTCTCATGTGTGACACGCTCCAAGATTGCCCCTTGTATCATATAATCTATATTTTTATTATTCTTACCCACCCCGAGACGCTTCTCATGTGTGACACGCTCCAAGATTGCCCCTTGTATCATGTAATCTCTATTTTTATTATTCTTACCCACCCCCAGACCCTTCTCATGTGTGACACGCTCCAAGATTGCCCCTTGTATCATGTAATCTCTATTTTTATTATTCTTACCCACCCTCAGATCCTTCTCATGTGTGACACGCTCCAAGATTGCCCCTTGTATCATGTAATCTCTATTTTTATTATTCTTACCCACCCCCAGACGCTTCTCATGTGTGACATGCTCCAAGATTGCCCCTTGTATCATGTAATCTCTATTTTTATTATTCTTACCCACCCCCAGATCCTTCTCATGTGTGACACGCTCCAAGATTGCCCCTTGTATCATGTAATCTCTATTTTTATTATTCTTACCCACCCCCAGACGCTTCTCATGTGTGACATGCTCCAAGATTGCCCCTTGTATCATGTAATCTCTATTTTTATTATTCTTACCCACCCCCAGACCCTTCTCATGTGTGACACGCTCCAAGATTGCCCCTTGTATCATGTAATCTCTATTTTTATTATTCTTACCCACCCCCAGACGCTTCTCATGTGTGACACGCTCCAGGATTGCCCTTTGTATCATGTAATCTCTATTTTTATTATTCTTAGCCACCCCCAGACCCTTCTCATGTGTGACACGCTCCAAGATTGCCCCTTGTATCATGTAATCTCTATTTTTATTATTCTTAGCCACCCCCAGACCCTTCTCATGTGTGACACGCTCCAAGATTGCCCCTTGTATCATGTAATCTATATTTTTATTATTCTTACCCACCCCCAGATCCTTCTCATGTGTGACACGCTCCAAGATTGCCCCTTGTATCATGTAATCTATATTTTTATTATTCTTACCCACCCCGAGACGCTTCTCATGTGTGACACGCTCCAAGATTGCCCATTGTATCATGTAATCTCTATTTTTATTATTCTTACCCACCCCCAGACGCTTCTCATGTGTGACACGCTCCACGATTGCCCCTTGTATCATGTAATCTCTATTTTTATTATTCTTACCCACCCCCAGACCCTTCTCACGTGTGACACGCTCCAAGATTGCCCTTTGTATCATGTAATCTCTATTTTTATTATTCTTACCCACCCCCAGACGCTTCTCATGTGTGACATGCTCCAAGATTGCCCCTTGTATCATGTAATCTCTATTTTTATTATTCTTACCCACCCCCAGACCCTTCTCATGTGTGACACGCTCCAAGATTGCCCCTTGTATCATGTAATCTCTATTTTTATTATTCTTACCCACCCCCAGACGCTTCTCATGTGTGACACGCTCCAGGATTGCCCTTTGTATCATGTAATCTCTATTTTTATTATTCTTAGCCACCCCCAGACCCTTCTCATGTGTGACACGCTCCAAGATTGCCCCTTGTATCATGTAATCTCTATTTTTATTATTCTTAGCCACCCCCAGACCCTTCTCATGTGTGACACGCTCCAAGATTGCCCCTTGTATCATGTAATCTATATTTTTATTATTCTTACCCACCCCCAGATCCTTCTCATGTGTGACACGCTCCAAGATTGCCCCTTGTATCATGTAATCTATATTTTTATTATTCTTACCCACCCCGAGACGCTTCTCATGTGTGACACGCTCCAAGATTGCCCATTGTATCATGTAATCTCTATTTTTATTATTCTTACCCACCCCCAGACGCTTCTCATGTGTGACACGCTCCACGATTGCCCCTTGTATCATGTAATCTCTATTTTTATTATTCTTACCCACCCCCAGACCCTTCTCACGTGTGACACGCTCCAAGATTGCCCCTTGTATCATGTAATCTCTATTTTTATTATTCTTACCCACCCCCAGACGCTTCTCATGTGTGACATGCTCCAAGATTGCCCCTTGTATCATGTAATCTCTATTTTTATTATTCTTACCCACCCCGAGACGCTTCTCATGTGTGACACGCTCCAAGATTGCCCCTTGTATCATGTAATCTCTATTTTTATTATTCTTACCCACCCCCAGACCCTTCTCATGTGTGACACGCTCCACGATTGCCCCTTGTATCATGTAATCTCTATTTTTATTATTCTTACCCACCCCCAGACCCTTCTCATGTGTGACACGCTCCACGATTGCCCCTTGTATCATGTAATCTCTATTTTTATTATTCTTACCCACCCCCAGACCCTTCTCATGTGTGACACGCTCCAAGATTGCCCATTGTATCATGTAATCTCTATTTTTATTATTCTTACCCACCCCGAGACGCTTCTCATGTGTGACACGCTCCAAGATTGCCCATTGTATCATGTAATCTCTATTTTTATTATTCTTACCCACCCCCAGACCCTTCTCATGTGTGACACGCTCCACGATTGCCCCTTGTATCATGTAATCTCTATTTTTATTATTCTTACCCACCCCCAGATCCTTCTCATGTGTGACACGCTCCAAGATTGCCCCTTGTATCATATAATCAATATTTTTATTATTCTTACCCACCCCGAGACGCTTCTCATGTGTGACACGCTCCACGATTGCCCCTTGTATCATGTAATCTCTATTTTTATTATTCTTACCCACCCCCAGACCCTTCTCACGTGTGACACGCTCCAAGATTGCCCTTTGTATCATGTAATCTCTATTTTTATTATTCTTACCCACCCCGAGACGCTTCTCATGTGTGACACGCTCCAAGATTGCCCCTTGTTTCATGTAATCTCTATTTTTATTATTCTTACCCACCCCGAGACGCTTCTCATGTGTGACACGCTCCAAGATTGCCCCTTGTATCATATAATCTATATTTTTATGATTCTTACCCACCCCCAGACCCTTCTCATGTGTGACACGCTCCAAGATTGCCCCTTGTATCAGGTAATCTCTATTTTTATTATTCTTACCCACCCCGAGACGCTTCTCATGTGTGACACGCTCCAAGATTGCCCCTTGTATCATATAATCTATATTTTTATTATTCTTACCCACCCCCAGATCCTTCTCATGTGTGACACGCTCCAAGATTGCCCCTTGTATCATGTAATCTCTATTTTTATTATTCTTACCCACCCCCAGACGCTTCTCATGTGTGACATGCTCCAAGATTGCCCCTTGTATCATGTAATCTCTATTTTTATTATTCTTACTCACCCCCAGACCCTTCTCTTGTGTGACATGCTCCAAGATTGCCCCTTGTATCATGTAATCTCTATTTTTATTATTCTTACTCACCCCCAGACCCTTCTCATGTGTGACACGCTCCAAGATTGCCCCTTGTATCATGTAATCTCTATTTTTATTATTCTTACCCACCCCGAGACGCTTCTCATGTGTGACACGCTCCAAGATTGCCCCTTGTATCATGTAATCTCTATTTTTATTATTCTTACCCACCCCAAGACCCTTCTCATGTGTGACACGCTCCAAGATTGCCCCTTGTATCATGTAATCTCTATTTTTATTATTCTTACCCACCCCCAGACCCTTCTCATGTGTGACACGCTCCAAGATTGCCCCTTGTATCATGTAATCTCTATTTTTATTATTCTTACTCACCCCCAGACCCTTCTCATGTGTGACACGCTCCAAGATTGCCCCTTGTATCATGTAATCCCTATTTTTATTATTCTTACCCACCCCCAGATCCTTCTCATGTGTGACACGCTCCAAGATTGCCCTTTGTATCATGTAATCTCTATTTTTATTATTCTTACTCACCCCCAGACCCTTCTCATGTGTGACACGCTCCAAGATTGCCCTTTGTATCATGTAATCTCTATTTTTATTATTCTTACCCACCCCCAGACCCTTCTCATGTGTGACACGCTCCAAGATTGCCCCTTGTATCATGTAATCTATATTTTTATTATTCTTACTCACCCCCAGACCCTTCTCATGTGTGACACGCTCCAAGATTGCCCCTTGTATCATGTAATCTCTATTTTTATTATTCTTACCCACCCTCAGACGCTTCTCATGTGTGACACGCTCCAAGATTGCCCTTTGTATCATGTAATCTCTATTTTTATTATTCTTACCCACCCCCAGATCCTTCTCATGTGTGACATGCTCCAAGATTGCCCCTTGTATCATGTAATCTCTATTTTTATTATTCTTACCCACCCTCAGACGCTTCTCATGTGTGACACGCTCCAAGATTGCCCCTTGTATCATGTAATCTCTATTTTTATTATTCTTACCCACCCTCAGACGCTTCTCATGTGTGACACGCTCCAAGATTGCCCTTTGTATCATGTAATCTCTATTTTTATTATTCTTACCCACCCCGGATCCTTCTCATGTGTGACACGCTCCAAGATTGCCCCTTGTATCATGTAATCTCTATTTTTATTATTCTTACCCACCCCCAGACGCTTCTCATGTGTGACATGCTCCAAGATTGCCCCTTGTATCATATAATCTCTATTTTTATTATTCTTACTCACCCCCAGACCCTTCTCTTGTGTGACATGCTCCAAGATTGCCCCTTGTATCATGTAATCTCTATTTTTATTATTCTTACCCACCCCCAGATCCTTCTCATGTGTGACACGCTCCAAGATTGCCCCTTGTATCATATAATCTATATTTTTATTATTCTTACCCACCCCGAGACGCTTCTCATGTGTGACACGCTCCAAGATTGCCCCTTGTATCATGTAATCTCTATTTTTATTATTCTTACCCACCCCCAGACGCTTCTCATGTGTGACATGCTCCAAGATTGCCCCTTGTATCATGTAATCTCTATTTTTATTATTCTTACCCACCCCCAGACCCTTCTCATGTGTGACACGCTCCAAGATTGCCCCTTGTATCATGTAATCTCTATTTTTATTATTCTTACCCACCCCCAGACGCTTCTCATGTGTGACACGCTCCAGGATTGCCCTTTGTATCATGTAATCTCTATTTTTATTATTCTTAGCCACCCCCAGACCCTTCTCATGTGTGACACGCTCCAAGATTGCCCCTTGTATCATGTAATCTCTATTTTTATTATTCTTACCCACCCCGAGACGCTTCTCATGTGTGACACGCTCCAAGATTGCCCATTGTATCATGTAATCTCTATTTTTATTATTCTTACCCACCCCCAGACGCTTCTCATGTGTGACACGCTCCACGATTGCCCCTTGTATCATGTAATCTCTATTTTTATTATTCTTACCCACCCCCAGACCCTTCTCACGTGTGACACGCTCCAAGATTGCCCTTTGTATCATGTAATCTCTATTTTTATTATTCTTACCCACCCCCAGACGCTTCTCATGTGTGACATGCTCCAAGATTGCCCCTTGTATCATGTAATCTCTATTTTTATTATTCTTACCCACCCCCAGACCCTTCTCATGTGTGACACGCTCCAAGATTGCCCCTTGTATCATGTAATCTCTATTTTTATTATTCTTACCCACCCCCAGACGCTTCTCATGTGTGACACGCTCCAGGATTGCCCTTTGTATCATGTAATCTCTATTTTTATTATTCTTCGCCACCCCCAGACCCTTCTCATGTGTGACACGCTCCAAGATTGCCCCTTGTATCATGTAATCTCTATTTTTATTATTCTTAGCCACCCCCAGACCCTTCTCATGTGTGACACGCTCCAAGATTACCCCTTGTATCATGTAATCTATATTTTTATTATTCTTACCCACCCCCAGATCCTTCTCATGTGTGACACGCTCCAAGATTGCCCCTTGTATCATGTAATCTATATTTTTATTATTCTTACCCACCCCGAGACGCTTCTCATGTGTGACACGCTCCAAGATTGCCCATTGTATCATGTAATCTCTATTTTTATTATTCTTACCCACCCCCAGACGCTTCTCATGTGTGACACGCTCCACGATTGCCCCTTGTATCATGTAATCTATATTTTTATTATTCTTACCCACCCCCAGACCCTTCTCATGTGTGACACGCTCCAAGATTGCCCCTTGTATCATGTAATCTCTATTTTTATTATTCTTAGCCACCCCCAGACCCTTCTCATGTGTGACACGCTCCAAGATTGCCCCTTGTATCATGTAATCTATATTTTTATTATTCTTACCCACCCCCAGATCCTTCTCATGTGTGACACGCTCCAAGATTGCCCCTTGTATCATGTAATCTATATTTTTATTATTCTTACCCACCCCGAGACGCTTCTCATGTGTGACACGCTCCAAGATTGCCCATTGTATCATGTAATCTCTATTTTTATTATTCTTACCCACCCCCAGACGCTTCTCATGTGTGACACGCTCCACGATTGCCCCTTGTATCATGTAATCTCTATTTTTATTATTCTTACCCACCCCCAGACGCTTCTCATGTGTGACATGCTCCAAGATTGCCCCTTGTATCATGTAATCTCTATTTTTATTATTCTTACCCACCCCGAGACGCTTCTCATGTGTGACACGCTCCAAGATTGCCCCTTGTATCATGTAATCTCTATTTTTATTATTCTTACCCACCCCGAGACGCTTCTCATGTGTGACACGCTCCAAGATTGCCCTTTGTATCATGTAATCTCTATTTTTATTATTCTTACCCACCCCCAGATCCTTCTCATGTGTGACACGCTCCAAGATTGCCCCTCGTATCATGTAATCTATATTTTTATTATTCTTACCCACCCCGAGACGCTTCTCATGTGTGACACGCTCCAAGATTGCCCCTTGTATCATGTAATCTATATTTTTATTATTCTTACCCACCCCGAGACGCTTCTCATGTGTGACACGCTCCAAGATTGCCCATTGTATCATGTAATCTCTATTTTTATTATTCTTACCCACCCCCAGACCCTTCTCATGTGTGACACGCTCCACGATTGCCCCTCGTATCATGTAATCCCTATTTTTATTATTCTTACCCACCCCCAGACCCTTCTCATGTGTGACACGCTCCAAGATTGCCCCTTTGTATCATGTAATCTCTATTTTTATTATTCTTACCCACCCCCAGATCCTTCTCATGTGTGACACGCTCCAAGATTGCCCCTTGTATCATATAATCTATATTTTTATTATTCTTACCCACCCCGAGACGCTTCTCATGTGTGACACGCTCCACGATTGCCCCTTGTATCATGTAATCTCTATTTTTATTATTCTTACCCACCCCCAGACCCTTCTCACGTGTGACACGCTCCAAGATTGCCCTTTGTATCATGTAATCTCTATTTTTATTATTCTTACCCACCCCGAGACGCTTCTCATGTGTGACACGCTCCAAGATTGCCCCTTGTATCATGTAATCTCTATTTTTATTATTCTTACCCACCCCGAGACGCTTCTCATGTGTGACACGCTCCAAGATTGCCCCTTGTATCATATAATCTATATTTTTATGATTCTTACCCACCCCCAGACCCTTCTCATGTGTGACACGCTCCAAGATTGCCCCTTGTATCAGGTAATCTCTATTTTTATTATTCTTACCCACCCCGAGACGCTTCTCATGTGTGACACGCTCCAAGATTGCCCCTTGTATCATATAATCTATATTTTTATTATTCTTACCCACCCCCAGATCCTTCTCATGTGTGACACGCTCCAAGATTGCCCCTTGTATCATGTAATCTCTATTTTTATTATTCTTACCCACCCCCAGACGCTTCTCATGTGTGACATGCTCCAAGATTGCCCCTTGTATCATGTAATCTCTATTTTTATTATTCTTACTCACCCCCAGACCCTTCTCTTGTGTGACATGCTCCAAGATTGCCCCTTGTATCATGTAATCTCTATTTTTATTATTCTTACTCACCCCCAGACCCTTCTCATGTGTGACACGCTCCAAGATTGCCCCTTGTATCATATAATCTATATTTTTATTATTCTTACCCACCCCCAGACCCTTCTCATGTGTGACACGCTCCAAGATTGCCCCTTGTATCATGTAATCTCTATTTTTATTATTCTTACCCACCCCGGATCCTTCTCATGTGTGACACGCTCCAAGATTGCCCCTTGTATCATATAATCTATATTTTTATTATTCTTACCCACCCCCAGACCCTTCTCATGTGTGACACGCTCCAGGATTGCCCCTTGTATCATGTAATCTCTATTTTTATTATTCTTACCCACCCCGGATCCTTCTCATGTGTGACACGCTCCAAGATTGCCCCTTGTATCATGTAATCTCTATTTTTATTATTCTTACCCACCCCCAGATCCTTCTCATGTGTGACACGCTCCAAGATTGCCCCTTGTATCATATAATCTATATTTTTATTATTCTTACCCACCCCGAGACGCTTCTCATGTGTGACACGCTCCAAGATTGCCCCTTGTATCATGTAATCTCTATTTTTATTATTCTTACCCACCCCCAGACGCTTCTCATGTGTGACATGCTCCAAGATTGCCCCTTGTATCATGTAATCTCTATTTTTATTATTCTTACCCACCCCCAGATCCTTCTCATGTGTGACACGCTCCAAGATTGCCCCTTGTATCATGTAATCTCTATTTTTATTATTCTTACCCACCCCCAGACGCTTCTCATGTGTGACATGCTCCAAGATTGCCCCTTGTATCATGTAATCTCTATTTTTATTATTCTTACCCACCCCCAGACCCTTCTCATGTGTGACACGCTCCAAGATTGCCCCTTGTATCATGTAATCTCTATTTTTATTATTCTTACCCACCCCCAGACGCTTCTCATGTGTGACACGCTCCAGGATTGCCCTTTGTATCATGTAATCTCTATTTTTATTATTCTTAGCCACCCCCAGACCCTTCTCATGTGTGACACGCTCCAAGATTGCCCCTTGTATCATGTAATCTCTATTTTTATTATTCTTAGCCACCCCCAGACCCTTCTCATGTGTGACACGCTCCAAGATTGCCCTTTGTATCATGTAATCTCTATTTTTATTATTCTTACCCACCCCCAGATCCTTCTCATGTGTGACACGCTCCAAGATTGCCCCTTGTATCATGTAATCTATATTTTTATTATTCTTACCCACCCCGAGACGCTTCTCATGTGTGACACGCTCCAAGATTGCCCATTGTATCATGTAATCTCTATTTTTATTATTCTTACCCACCCCCAGACGCTTCTCATGTGTGACACGCTCCACGATTGCCCCTTGTATCATGTAATCTCTATTTTTATTATTCTTACCCACCCCCAGACCCTTCTCACGTGTGACACGCTCCAAGATTGCCCTTTGTATCATGTAATCTCTATTTTTATTATTCTTACCCACCCCGAGACGCTTCTCATGTGTGACACGCTCCAAGATTGCCCCTTGTATCATGTAATCTCTATTTTTATTATTCTTACCCACCCCCAGATCCTTCTCATGTGTGACACGCTCCAAGATTGCCCCTTGTATCATGTAATCTATATTTTTATTATTCTTAGCCACCCCCAGACCCTTCTCATGTGTGACACGCTCCAAGATTGCCCC
The DNA here is from genome assembly GCF_964187855.1 of Myxine glutinosa. NCBI lineage: Eukaryota > Metazoa > Chordata > Myxini > Myxiniformes > Myxinidae > Myxine > Myxine glutinosa. The sequence goes on along the minus strand of NC_136262.1, from coordinate 143,957,579 downwards.
TTGTATCATGTAATCTCTATTTTTATTATTCTTACCCACCCCCAGACCCTTCTCATGTGTGACACGCTCCAAGATTGCCCCTTGTATCATGTAATCTCTATTTTTATTATTCTTACCCACCCCCAGATCCTTCTCATGTGTGACACGCTCCAAGATTGCCCCTTGTATCATGTAATCTATATTTTTATTATTCTTACCCACCCCGAGACGCTTCTCATGTGTGACACGCTCCAAGATTGCCCATTGTATCATGTAATCTCTATTTTTATTATTCTTACCCACCCCCAGACGCTTCTCATGTGTGACACGCTCCACGATTGCCCCTTGTATCATGTAATCTCTATTTTTATTATTCTTACCCACCCCCAGACCCTTCTCACGTGTGACACGCTCCAAGATTGCCCTTTGTATCATGTAATCTCTATTTTTATTATTCTTACCCACCCCGAGACGCTTCTCATGTGTGACACGCTCCAAGATTGCCCCTTGTATCATGTAATCTCTATTTTTATTATTCTTACCCACCCCGAGACGCTTCTCATGTGTGACACGCTCCAAGATTGCCCCTTGTATCATATAATCTATATTTTTATTATTCTTACCCACCCCGAGACGCTTCTCATGTGTGACACGCTCCAAGATTGCCCTTTGTATCATGTAATCTCTATTTTTATTATTCTTACCCACCCCCAGATCCTTCTCATGTGTGACACGCTCCAAGATTGCCCCTCGTATCATGTAATCTCTATTTTTATTATTCTTACCCACCCCGAGACGCTTCTCATGTGTGACACGCTCCAAGATTGCCCCTTGTATCATGTAATCTATATTTTTATTATTCTTACCCACCCCGAGACGCTTCTCATGTGTGACACGCTCCAAGATTGCCCATTGTATCATGTAATCTATATTTTTATTATTCTTACCCACCCCCAGACCCTTCTCATGTGTGACACGCTCCACGATTGCCCCTTGTATCATGTAATCTCTATTTTTATTATTCTTACCCACCCCCAGAGCCTTCTCATGTGTGACATGCTCCAAGATTGCCCCTTGTATCATGTAATCTCTATTTTTATTATTCTTACCCACCCCCAGACCCTTCTCACGTGTGACACGCTCCAAGATTGCCCTTTGTATCATGTAATCTCTATTTTTATTATTCTTACCCACCCCGAGACGCTTCTCATGTGTGACACGCTCCAAGATTGCCCCTTGTATCATGTAATCTCTATTTTTATTATTCTTACCCACCCCGAGACGCTTCTCATGTGTGACACGCTCCAAGATTGCCCCTTGTATCATATAATCTATATTTTTATTATTCTTACCCACCCCCATACCCTTCTCATGTGTGACACGCTCCAAGATTGCCCCATGCATCATGTAATCTCTATTTTTATTATTCTTACCCACCCCGAGACGCTTCTCATGTGTGACACGCTCCAAGATTGCCCCTTGTATCATATAATCTATATTTTTATTATTCTTACCCACCCCCAGATCCTTCTCATGTGTGACACGCTCCAAGATTGCCCCTTGTATCATATAATCTATATTTTTATTATTCTTACCCACCCTCAGACGCTTCTCATGTGTGACACGCTCCAAGATTGCCCCTTGTATCATATAATCTATATTTTTATTATTCTTACCCACCCCCAGATCCTTCTCATGTGTGACACGCTCCAAGATTGCCCCTTGTATCATATAATCTATATTTTTATTATTCTTACTCACCCCCAGACCCTTCTCATGTGTGACATGCTCCAAGATTGCCCCTTGTATCATGTAATCTCTATTTTTATTATTCTTACCCACCCCGAGACGCTTCTCATGTGTGACACGCTCCAAGATTGCCCCTTGTATCATATAATCTATATTTTTATTATTCTTACCCACCCCCAGATCCTTCTCATGTGTGACACGCTCCAAGATTGCCCCTTGTATCATATAATCTATATTTTTATTATTCTTACCCACCCTCAGACGCTTCTCATGTGTGACACGCTCCAAGATTGCCCCTTGTATCATATAATCTATATTTTTATTATTCTTACCCACCCCCAGATCCTTCTCATGTGTGACACGCTCCAAGATTGCCCCTTGTATCATATAATCTATATTTTTATTATTCTTACTCACCCCCAGACCCTTCTCATGTGTGACATGCTCCAAGATTGCCCCTTGTATCATGTAATCTCTATTTTTATTATTCTTACCCACCCCCAGATCCTTCTCATGTGTGACACGCTCCAAGATTGCCCCTTGTATCATGTAATCTCTATTTTTATTATTCTTACCCACCCCCAGACGCTTCTCATGTGTGACATGCTCCAAGATTGCCCCTTGTATCATGTAATCTCTATTTTTATTATTCTTACCCACCCCCAGACCCTTCTCATGTGTGACACGCTCCAAGATTGCCCCTTGTATCATGTAATCTCTATTTTTATTATTCTTACCCACCCCCAGACGCTTCTCATGTGTGACACGCTCCAGGATTGCCCTTTGTATCATGTAATCTCTATTTTTATTATTCTTAGCCACCCCCAGACCCTTCTCATGTGTGACACGCTCCAAGATTGCCCCTTGTATCATGTAATCTCTATTTTTATTATTCTTAGCCACCCCCAGACCCTTCTCATGTGTGACACGCTCCAAGATTGCCCTTTGTATCATGTAATCTCTATTTTTATTATTCTTACCCACCCCCAGATCCTTCTCATGTGTGACACGCTCCAAGATTGCCCCTTGTATCATGTAATCTATATTTTTATTATTCTTACCCACCCCGAGACGCTTCTCATGTGTGACACGCTCCAAGATTGCCCATTGTATCATGTAATCTCTATTTTTATTATTCTTACCCACCCCCAGACGCTTCTCATGTGTGACACGCTCCACGATTGCCCCTTGTATCATGTAATCTCTATTTTTATTATTCTTACCCACCCCCAGACCCTTCTCACGTGTGACACGCTCCAAGATTGCCCTTTGTATCATGTAATCTCTATTTTTATTATTCTTACCCACCCCGAGACGCTTCTCATGTGTGACACGCTCCAAGATTGCCCCTTGTATCATGTAATCTCTATTTTTATTATTCTTACCCACCCCCAGATCCTTCTCATGTGTGACACGCTCCAAGATTGCCCCTTGTATCATGTAATCTATATTTTTATTATTCTTAGCCACCCCCAGACCCTTCTCATGTGTGACACGCTCCAAGATTGCCCCTTGTATCATGTAATCTCTATTTTTATTATTCTTACCCACCCCCAGACCCTTCTCATGTGTGACACGCTCCAAGATTGCCCCTTGTATCATGTAATCTCTATTTTTATTATTCTTACCCACCCCCAGATCCTTCTCATGTGTGACACGCTCCAAGATTGCCCCTTGTATCATGTAATCTATATTTTTATTATTCTTACCCACCCCGAGACGCTTCTCATGTGTGACACGCTCCAAGATTGCCCATTGTATCATGTAATCTCTATTTTTATTATTCTTACCCACCCCCAGACGCTTCTCATGTGTGACACGCTCCACGATTGCCCCTTGTATCATGTAATCTCTATTTTTATTATTCTTACCCACCCCCAGACCCTTCTCACGTGTGACACGCTCCAAGATTGCCCTTTGTATCATGTAATCTCTATTTTTATTATTCTTACCCACCCCGAGACGCTTCTCATGTGTGACACGCTCCAAGATTGCCCCTTGTATCATGTAATCTCTATTTTTATTATTCTTACCCACCCCGAGACGCTTCTCATGTGTGACACGCTCCAAGATTGCCCCTTGTATCATATAATCTATATTTTTATTATTCTTACCCACCCCGAGACGCTTCTCATGTGTGACACGCTCCAAGATTGCCCTTTGTATCATGTAATCTCTATTTTTATTATTCTTACCCACCCCCAGATCCTTCTCATGTGTGACACGCTCCAAGATTGCCCCTCGTATCATGTAATCTCTATTTTTATTATTCTTACCCACCCCGAGACGCTTCTCATGTGTGACACGCTCCAAGATTGCCCCTTGTATCATGTAATCTATATTTTTATTATTCTTACCCACCCCGAGACGCTTCTCATGTGTGACACGCTCCAAGATTGCCCATTGTATCATGTAATCTATATTTTTATTATTCTTACCCACCCCCAGACCCTTCTCATGTGTGACACGCTCCACGATTGCCCCTTGTATCATGTAATCTCTATTTTTATTATTCTTACCCACCCCCAGAGCCTTCTCATGTGTGACATGCTCCAAGATTGCCCCTTGTATCATGTAATCTCTATTTTTATTATTCTTACCCACCCCCAGACCCTTCTCACGTGTGACACGCTCCAAGATTGCCCTTTGTATCATGTAATCTCTATTTTTATTATTCTTACCCACCCCGAGACGCTTCTCATGTGTGACACGCTCCAAGATTGCCCCTTGTATCATGTAATCTCTATTTTTATTATTCTTACCCACCCCGAGACGCTTCTCATGTGTGACACGCTCCAAGATTGCCCCTTGTATCATATAATCTATATTTTTATTATTCTTACCCACCCCCATACCCTTCTCATGTGTGACACGCTCCAAGATTGCCCCATGCATCATGTAATCTCTATTTTTATTATTCTTACCCACCCCGAGACGCTTCTCATGTGTGACACGCTCCAAGATTGCCCCTTGTATCATATAATCTATATTTTTATTATTCTTACCCACCCCCAGATCCTTCTCATGTGTGACACGCTCCAAGATTGCCCCTTGTATCATATAATCTATATTTTTATTATTCTTACCCACCCTCAGACGCTTCTCATGTGTGACACGCTCCAAGATTGCCCCTTGTATCATATAATCTATATTTTTATTATTCTTACCCACCCCCAGATCCTTCTCATGTGTGACACGCTCCAAGATTGCCCCTTGTATCATATAATCTATATTTTTATTATTCTTACTCACCCCCAGACCCTTCTCATGTGTGACATGCTCCAAGATTGCCCCTTGTATCATGTAATCTCTATTTTTATTATTCTTACCCACCCCGAGACGCTTCTCATGTGTGACACGCTCCAAGATTGCCCCTTGTATCATATAATCTATATTTTTATTATTCTTACCCACCCCCAGATCCTTCTCATGTGTGACACGCTCCAAGATTGCCCCTTGTATCATATAATCTATATTTTTATTATTCTTACCCACCCTCAGACGCTTCTCATGTGTGACACGCTCCAAGATTGCCCCTTGTATCATATAATCTATATTTTTATTATTCTTACCCACCCCCAGATCCTTCTCATGTGTGACACGCTCCAAGATTGCCCCTTGTATCATATAATCTATATTTTTATTATTCTTACTCACCCCCAGACCCTTCTCATGTGTGACATGCTCCAAGATTGCCCCTTGTATCATGTAATCTCTATTTTTATTATTCTTACTCACCCCCAGACCCTTCTCATGTGTGACACGCTCCAAGATTGCCCCTTGTATCATGTAATCTCTATTTTTATTATTCTTACCCACCCCGAGACGCTTCTCATGTGTGACACGCTCCAAGATTGCCCCTTGTATCATGTAATCTCCATTTTTATTATTCTTACCCACCCCCAGACCCTTCTCATGTGTGACACGCTCCAAGATTGCCCCTTGTATCATGTAATCTCTATTTTTATTATTCTTACCCACCCCCAGATCCTTCTCATGTGTGACACGCTCCAAGATTGCCCCTTGTATCATGTAATCTATATTTTTATTATTCTTACCCACCCCGAGACGCTTCTCATGTGTGACACGCTCCAAGATTGCCCATTGTATCATGTAATCTCTATTTTTATTATTCTTACCCACCCCCAGACGCTTCTCATGTGTGACACGCTCCACGATTGCCCCTTGTATCATGTAATCTCTATTTTTATTATTCTTACCCACCCCCAGACCCTTCTCACGTGTGACACGCTCCAAGATTGCCCTTTGTATCATGTAATCTCTATTTTTATTATTCTTACCCACCCCGAGACGCTTCTCATGTGTGACACGCTCCAAGATTGCCCCTTGTATCATGTAATCTCTATTTTTATTATTCTTACCCACCCCGAGACGCTTCTCATGTGTGACACGCTCCAAGATTGCCCCTTGTATCATATAATCTATATTTTTATTATTCTTACCCACCCCGAGACGCTTCTCATGTGTGACACGCTCCAAGATTGCCCTTTGTATCATGTAATCTCTATTTTTATTATTCTTACCCACCCCCAGATCCTTCTCATGTGTGACACGCTCCAAGATTGCCCCTCGTATCATGTAATCTATATTTTTATTATTCTTACCCACCCCGAGACGCTTCTCATGTGTGACACGCTCCAAGATTGCCCCTTGTATCATGTAATCTATATTTTTATTATTCTTACCCACCCCGAGACGCTTCTCATGTGTGACACGCTCCAAGATTGCCCATTGTATCATGTAATCTATATTTTTATTATTCTTACCCACCCCCAGACCCTTCTCATGTGTGACACGCTCCACGATTGCCCCTTGTATCATGTAATCTCTATTTTTATTATTCTTACCCACCCCCAGAGCCTTCTCATGTGTGACATGCTCCAAGATTGCCCCTTGTATCATGTAATCTCTATTTTTATTATTCTTACCCACCCCCAGACCCTTCTCACGTGTGACACGCTCCAAGATTGCCCTTTGTATCATGTAATCTCTATTTTTATTATTCTTACCCACCCCGAGACGCTTCTCATGTGTGACACGCTCCAAGATTGCCCCTTGTATCATATAATCTATATTTTTATTATTCTTACCCACCCTCAGACGCTTCTCATGTGTGACACGCTCCAAGATTGCCCCTTGTATCATATAATCTATATTTTTATTATTCTTACCCACCCTCAGACGCTTCTCATGTGTGACACGCTCCAAGATTGCCCCTTGTATCATGTAATCTCTATTTTTATTATTCTTACCCACCCCGAGACGCTTCTCATGTGTGACACGCTCCAAGATTGCCCCTTGTATCATATAATCTATATTTTTATTATTCTTACCCACCCTCAGACGCTTCTCATGTGTGACACGCTCCAAGATTGCCCCTTGTATCATATAATCTATATTTTTATTATTCTTACCCACCCTCAGACGCTTCTCATGTGTGACACGCTCCAAGATTGCCCCTTGTATCATATAATCTATATTTTTATTATTCTTACCCACCCCCAGATCCTTCTCATGTGTGACACGCTCCAAGATTGCCCCTTGTATCATATAATCTATATTTTTATTATTCTTACTCACCCCCAGACCCTTCTCATGTGTGACATGCTCCAAGATTGCCCCTTGTATCATGTAATCTCTATTTTTATTATTCTTACCCACCCCGAGACGCTTCTCATGTGTGACACGCTCCAAGATTGCCCCTTGTATCATATAATCTATATTTTTATTATTCTTACCCACCCCCAGATCCTTCTCATGTGTGACACGCTCCAAGATTGCCCCTTGTATCATATAATCTATATTTTTATTATTCTTACCCACCCTCAGACGCTTCTCATGTGTGACACGCTCCAAGATTGCCCCTTGTATCATATAATCTATATTTTTATTATTCTTACCCACCCCCAGATCCTTCTCATGTGTGACACGCTCCAAGATTGCCCCTTGTATCATATAATCTATATTTTTATTATTCTTACTCACCCCCAGACCCTTTTCATGTGTGACATGCTCCAAGATTGCCCCTTGTATCATGTAATCTCTATTTTTATTATTCTTACTCACCCCCAGACCCTTCTCATGTGTGACACGCTCCAAGATTGCCCCTTGTATCATGTAATCTCTATTTTTATTATTCTTACCCACCCCGAGACGCTTCTCATGTGTGACACGCTCCAAGATTGCCCCTTGTATCATGTAATCTCCATTTTTATTATTCTTACCCACCCCCAGACCCTTCTCATGTGTGACACGCTCCAAGATTGCCCCTTGTATCATGTAATCTCTATTTTTATTATTCTTACCCACCCCCAGACCCTTCTCATGTGTGACACGCTCCAAGATTGCCCCTTGTATCATGTAATCTCTATTTTTATTATTCTTACTCACCCCCAGACCCTTCTCATGTGTGACACGCTCCAGGATTGCCCCATGCATCATGTAATCTCTATTTTTATTATTCTTACCCACCCCGAGACGCTTCTCATGTGTGACACGCTCCAAGATTGCCCTTTGTATCATGTAATCTCTATTTTTATTATTCTTACCCACCCCCAGATCCTTCTCATGTGTGACACGCTCCAAGATTGCCCCTTGTATCATATAATCTATATTTTTATTATTCTTACTCACCCCCAGACCCTTCTCATGTGTGACACGCTCCAAGATTGCCCCTTGTATCATATAATCCCTATTTTTATTATTCTTACCCACCCCCAGACCCTTCTCATGTGTGACACGCTCCAAGATTGCCCCTTGTATCATGTAATCCCTATTTTTATTATTCTTACCCACCCCCAGATCCTTCTCATGTGTGACACGATCCAAGATTGCCCTTTGTATCATGTAATCTCTATTTTTATTATTCTTACCCACCCCCAGACCCTTCTCATGTGTGACACGCTCCAAGATTGCCCTTTGTATCATGTAATCTCTATTTTTATTATTCTTACCCACCCCCAGACCCTTCTCATGTGTGACACGCTCCAAGATTGCCCCTTGTATCATGTAATCTCTATTTTTATTATTCTTACCCACCCCCAGATCCTTCTCATGTGTGACACGCTCCAAGATTGCCCTTTGTATCATGTAATCTCTATTTTTATTATTCTTACCCACACCCAGATCCTTCTCATGTGTGACACGCTCCAAGATTGCCCTTTGTATCATGTAATCTCTATTTTTATTATTCTTACCCACCCCCAGACCCTTCTCATGTGTGACACGCTCCAAGATTGCCCCTTGTATCATGTAATCTCTATTTTTATTATTCTTACCCACCCCCAGATCCTTCTCATGTGTGACACGCTCCAAGATTGCCCTTTGTATCATGTAATCTCTATTTTTATTATTCTTACCCACCCCCAGATCCTTCTCATGTGTGACACGCTCCAAGATTGCCCCTTGTATCATGTAATCTCTATTTTTATTATTCTTACCCACCCCCAGATCCTTCTCATGTGTGACACGCTCCAAGATTGCCCCTTGTATCATGTAATCTCTATTTTTATTATTCTTACCCACCCCCAGATCCTTCTCATGTGTGACACGCTCCAAGATTGCCCCTTGTATCATGTAATCTCTATTTTTATTATTCTTACCCACCCCCAGATCCTTCTCATGTGTGACACGCTCCAAGATTGCCCCTTGTATCATGTAATCTCTATTTTTATTATTCTTACCCACCCCGAGACGCTTCTCATGTGTGACACGCTCCAAGATTGCCCTTTGTATCATGTAATCTCTATTTTTATTATTCTTACCCACCCCCAGATCCTTCTCATGTGTGACACGCTCCAAGATTGCCCCTTGTATCATGTAATCTCTATTTTTATTATTCTTACCCACCCCCAGATCCTTCTCATGTGTGACACGCTCCAAGATTGCCCCTTGTATCATGTAATCTCCATTTTTATTATTCTTACCCACCCCGAGACGCTTCTCATGTGTGACACGCTCCAAGATTGCCCCTAGTATCATGTAATCTCTATTTTTATTATTCTTACCCACCCCGAGACGCTTCTCATGTGTGACACGCTCCAAGATTGCCCCTTGTATCATGTAATCTCTATTTTTATTATTCTTACCCACCCCCAGATCCTTCTCATGTGTGACACGCTCCAAGATTGCCCCTTGTATCATATAATCTATATTTTTATTATTCTTACTCACCCCCAGACCCTTCTCATGTGTGACATGCTCCAAGATTGCCCCTTGTATCATGTAATCTCTATTTTTATTATTCTTACTCACCCCCAGACCCTTCTCATGTGTGACACGCTCCAAGATTGCCCCTTGTATCATGTAATCTCTATTTTTATTATTCTTACCCACCCCGAGACGCTTATCATGTGTGACACGCTCCAAGATTGCCCCTTGTATCATGTAATCTCCATTTTTATTATTCTTACCCACCCCCAGACCCTTCTCATGTGTGACACGCTCCAAGATTGCCCCTTGTATCATGTAATCTCTATTTTTATTATTCTTACCCACCCCCAGACCCTTCTCATGTGTGACACGCTCCAAGATTGCCCCTTGTATCATGTAATCTCTATTTTTATTATTCTTACTCACCCCCAGACCCTTCTCATGTGTGACACGCTCCAGGATTGCCCCATGCATCATGTAATCTCTATTTTTATTATTCTTACCCACCCCGAGACGCTTCTCATGTGTGACACGCTCCAAGATTGCCCTTTGTATCATGTAATCTCTATTTTTATTATTCTTACCCACCCCCAGATCCTTCTCATGTGTGACACGCTCCAAGATTGCCCCTTGTATCATGTAATCTCTATTTTTATTATTCTTACCCACCCCCAGATCCTTCTCATGTGTGACACGCTCCAAGATTGCCCCTTGTATCATGTAATCTATATTTTTATTATTCTTACCCACCCCCAGACCCTTCTCATGTGTGACACGCTCCAAGATTGGCCTTTGTATCATGTAATCTCTATTTTTATTATTCTTACCCACCCCCAGACGCTTCTCATGTGTGACACGCTCCAAGATTGCCCTTTGTATCATGTAATCTCTATTTTTATTATTCTTACCCACCCCCAGACCCTTCTCATGTGTGACACGCTCCAAGATTGTCCCTTGTATCATGTAATCTCTATTTTTATTATTCTTACCCACCCCCAGACGCTTCTCATGTGTGACACGCTCCAAGATTGCCCCTTGTATCATGTAATCCCTATTTTTATTATTCTTACCCACCCCCAGACCCTTCTCATGTGTGACACGCTCCAAGATTGCCCCTTGTATCATGTAATCCCTATTTTTATTATTCTTACCCACCCCCAGACCCTTCTCATGTGTGACACGCTCCAAGATTGCCCTTTGTATCATGTAATCCCTATTTTTATTATTCTTACCCACCCCCAGACCCTTCTCATGTGTGACACGCTCCAAGATTGCCCCTTGTATCATGTAATCCCTATTTTTATTATTCTTACCCACCCCCAGATCCTTCTCATGTGTGACACGATCCAAGATTGCCCTTTGTATCATGTAATCTCTATTTTTATTATTCTTACCCACCCCCAGACCCTTCTCATGTGTGACACGCTCCAAGATTGCCCTTTGTATCATGTAATCTCTATTTTTATTATTCTTACCCACCCCCAGACCCTTCTCATGTGTGACACGCTCCAAGATTGCCCCTTGTATCATGTAATCTCTATTTTTATTATTCTTACCCACCCCCAGATCCTTCTCATGTGTGACACGCTCCAAGATTGCCCTTTGTATCATGTAATCTCTATTTTTATTATTCTTACCCACACCCAGATCCTTCTCATGTGTGACACGCTCCAAGATTGCCCTTTGTATCATGTAATCTCTATTTTTATTATTCTTACCCACCCCCAGACCCTTCTCATGTGTGACACGCTCCAAGATTGCCCCTTGTATCATGTAATCTCTATTTTTATTATTCTTACCCACCCCCAGATCCTTCTCATGTGTGACACGCTCCAAGATTGCCCTTTGTATCATGTAATCTCTATTTTTATTATTCTTACCCACCCCCAGATCCTTCTCATGTGTGACACGCTCCAAGATTGCCCCTTGTATCATGTAATCTCTATTTTTATTATTCTTACCCACCCCCAGATCCTTCTCATGTGTGACACGCTCCAAGATTGCCCCTTGTATCATGTAATCTCTATTTTTATTATTCTTACCCACCCCCAGATCCTTCTCATGTGTGACACGCTCCAAGATTGCCCCTTGTATCATGTAATCTCTATTTTTATTATTCTTACCCACCCCCAGATCCTTCTCATGTGTGACACGCTCCAAGATTGCCCCTTGTATCATGTAATCTCTATTTTTATTATTCTTACCCACCCCGAGACGCTTCTCATGTGTGACACGCTCCAAGATTGCCCTTTGTATCATGTAATCTCTATTTTTATTATTCTTACCCACCCCCAGATCCTTCTCATGTGTGACACGCTCCAAGATTGCCCCTTGTATCATGTAATCTCTATTTTTATTATTCTTACCCACCCCCAGATCCTTCTCATGTGTGACACGCTCCAAGATTGCCCCTTGTATCATGTAATCTCCATTTTTATTATTCTTACCCACCCCGAGACGCTTCTCATGTGTGACACGCTCCAAGATTGCCCCTTGTATCATGTAATCTCCATTTTTATTATTCTTACCCACCCCGAGACGCTTCTCATGTGTGACACGCTCCAAGATTGCCCCTAGTATCATGTAATCTCTATTTTTATTATTCTTACCCACCCCCAGATCCTTCTCATGTGTGACACGCTCCAAGATTGCCCCTTGTATCATGTAATCTCCATTTTTATTATTCTTACCCACCCCGAGACGCTTCTCATGTGTGACACGCTCCAAGATTGCCCCTAGTATCATGTAATCTCCATTTTTATTATTCTTACCCACCCCGAGACGCTTCTCATGTGTGACACGCTCCAAGATTGCCCCTTGTATCATGTAATCTCCATTTTTATTATTCTTACCCACCCCGAGACGCTTCTCATGTGTGACACGCTCCAAGATTGCCCCTAGTATCATGTAATCTCCATTTTTATTATTCTTACCCACCCCGAGACGCTTCTCATGTGTGACACGCTCCAAGATTGCCCCTAGTATCATGTAATCTCTATTTTTATTATTCTTACCCACCCTCAGACGCTTCTCATGTGTGACACGCTCCAAGATTGCCCCTAGTATCATGTAATCTCTATTTTTATTATTCTTACCCACCCCGAGACGCTTCTCATGTGTGACACGCTCCAAGATTGCCCATTGTATCATGTAATCTCTATTTTTATTATTCTTACCCACCCCCAGATCCTTCTCATGTGTGACACGCTCCAAGATTGCCCCTTGTATCATGTAATCTCCATTTTTATTATTCTTACCCACCCCCAGATCCTTCTCATGTGTGACACGCTCCAAGATTGCCCCTTGTATCATGTAATCTCTATTTTTATTATTCTTACCCACCCCCAGATCCTTCTCATGTGTGACACGCTCCAAGATTGCCCCTTGTATCATGTAATCTCTATTTTTATTATTCTTACCCACCCCCAGATCCTTCTCATGTGTGACACGCTCCAAGATTGCCCCTTGTATCATGTAATCTCCATTTTTATTATTCTTACCCACCCCGAGACGCTTCTCATGTGTGACACGCTCCAAGATTGCCCCTTGTATCATGTAATCTCTATTTTTATTATTCTTACCCACCCCCAGACCCTTCTCATGTGTGACACGCTCCAAGATTGCCCCTTGTATCATGTAATCTCTATTTTTATTATTCTTACCCACCCCCAGATCCTTCTCATGTGTGACACGCTCCAAGATTGCCCCTTGTATCATGTAATCTCTATTTTTATTATTCTTACCCACCCCCAGATCCTTCTCATGTGTGACACGCTCCAAGATTGCCCCTTGTATCATGTAATCCCTATTTTCATAGGGATTACATTATACTTGACTCATATAGTCAAGAAACATTGAGAGCCTCCCTTTTGTTCTTTCAAATCCTTTGGCAAAGTTTGACGAACATAGCTGAAAGCGTTCACGAGTTATCGCCCTCACAAACATACAAACAAATGAAACAGACCGACATAAATAAACAAGAAAGGACGTAAGGTGACGATAAATGACAAAAAATGACAAAAATCGATTTAAAAAAACTAAAAAAACTTGTATACAATTTCGAGGCTCGTTTAAGAGCGAACACATGCAACACAAAAAACATAAACGGACACATAAAACAATAAAGGGAGGGGGAGACAAGATGGGGAGAGAGAGGGAAACACGACAGAGGGAAAAACAGAGAAAAGAAGAAGGGAAAAAAGAAAAAAAGAAGGGAAGACAGAGAGGGAAAAAGAGTTTGTGTGTTTTGGTCACCAAGACCATGCACAATGACATCCAAAGAACCTCGGTGATGATTCCCTGACGCAGACACGCCACGTGTGTGCACCAATTAATGAACAAGCATGGTTTTGCAATTAGTAACCATAATCGCTTCTTCTTCAGAAGCTGCTCTGTGTGTTATTTTGCTGGTTCCCAAAGGTGAAAATGTGCAAGGTGTATTAATGAGGTGCAGGTTGTTCTACCGATCTGTGAACACTCAATGTGGCACTTTTGGAAAACATACATTAAAAATACCTGCAGCACCAAAATGATTCTAGAAATGACAAGAAGTCTTGAAAAAGTGAGTCGATGGAGGATTATCAGAGCTATAAGTAAATGTTATAAAACACTGCACATGATCCAATGCACATTATCACAAGTTGCGTGCATCACAAGGCACATATGGAACAGCCAACTGTTTGAAAAATATAAAGGGGAATCTACTTATTACATAGGCAAAACAGGTACTGCTACTAGAGCATATGGGTACAACGTAGTAGTAGTAGTACTACTACTACTACTACTACTACTACTACTACTACTACTACAACAACAACAACAAACAAATTATTGCCACCTTCCTGTGGAATCAGCCTCAGAACATTTGGGCCCAAGCCTTTCACGAACTGGCTGGCCAGGCCCGACATTCGACGGAAGGTGGCAGTTCAGGGTGCTGGTGATATTGGATTTGTTCAGGGTGCTGGTGATAACTCACCTGCTGTATACAAATTACATAGTGGGGCCTTTATCATCCACCATGTAATGATTGCAGGTGGGATCCACCTCGCAATGCCCATGTGAGGGAGGAAGCACTCAGTATATGAGGTGGTGCCCCACCTGTGAGCAGCAATCTGACAGTTTGTATACTGGGATTGTAAATGGAACCCAGACTAAACCCATCCAAAGCAAGTCAGGTCAGCTACCTTTACACCATCCTATTAGACAAAGGATACTGTACATGGGTACAAAATGGCAGCCATGAACGTATTGAACATATTGAGTAATCATTGAAGTCTCCTTATGTACAATGACGACCCAAATCACACATTTAATCAAAGTAAAATTTAGGAATATAGAAATCACTTGGATTTACAAAACTCGAGTGTAGGCCAACAATGCAAATGTTACAGAATGAGAGGAAAGGAAAATGTCTCCGGTGTGGAAAGTGTGAAAGAATGGCTGCATTCACTATTCTGGTCCCTTGCGAATCTGCATCCGGTCTGAGGACAGCTCGAAACAGGCTCAAAGAAAAGGCGGAAGTCATCTATAAGAGTTTGTATACTGGTATACTGGGAAATCTTGGATTACATCGACATCTTGGATCGTGAAGGAATCTCAAGAAAAAAGTTTCAGCAGAAAATAACCACCTTCACAAAGAGTGTGCATGCAATGGTGTGTCTCGTCAAGGCACACCTACAGTCCTACATATGTCCTGCTCCTCATCTCCTCCATTACACTGTAACGCCAGATTTACACCCATGCCCTCCAAAACCATCGGCACACCTAGAATATACAGGTTTCCCCCTCGACCCCACCTGTTAATTGCACAATCTTGCAGCAACCCAAAGGAAACTGTGAATAAGGCAAGGTGAGGTTTTAAGGTGGCACCATTTTTTATGGTCTTCGTTTGAAAAAAAAGGACATTCTGACCAAGATTTTGGTTGTCATTATAACTATCACATTGTCCATTTGAATTATATTACTTCGCTGGTAAAATTATACAAAACTAGAACAGCACTCGGTGGAACGCACACCTCCGCCAGGCTGAACGGATTGTCCCACCGATAGGCCGGATCTGGATTCGGACCTGAACCAAAATCGAATCGCCTTGATCTTGTCACTTATCCAGGTCATCCACCAAGTTTTGTCATGATCCGTCCACAACTTTTTAAAACGTCATGTTATTTATCGTTTTTAGCCCCGATCTCTCAATTGTGAAAAATCACTTTGATATTTAAAAAATTCTCATATCTAGATGCAGATCTCATATCTAGATCACCAAAATCTAATCGATTCATCCTTGTCACACATACAACCTGCCCACCAAGTTTCCACCGAATCCGCGCATTTGAGATTTTGTTGAATTTTTTGAATTTCTTTAATTTTGAATTTTTTTTAAATTTGATTTTGAATTTTGAATTTTTGAAATGAAATTTGATTTTTGAATTTTTGAGATATCCAGTTCACAGACACACAGAGAGAGACAGACAGGGGTAAAAACAATGTCCATACACCTTCGGAGGTGGAGGTGGTGTGTGGCATGATTATAACAATCCCTTTTTGGGATGGCATGATAATGCACTCATTTTTTGAATTTTTTTGAATTTCTTTAATTTTGATTTTTTTTGAATTTTGATTTTTTTGATTTTTGAATTTTTGAAATGAAATTTGATTTTGAATTTTTTTGAATTTCTTTTATTTTGATTTTTTTTTATTTTTTTTTGAATTTTGAATTTTTGAAATGAAATTTGATTTTTGAATTTTTTGGAATTTCTTTAATTTTGATTTTTTTTTAATTTTGAATTTTTTTTAAATTTTTTTTTACATTTTGAATTTTTGAAATGAAATTTGATTTTTGAATTTTTGAATTTTTGAGATATCCAGTTCACAGACACACAGATAGACAGACGGGTAAAAAATAATGTCCATACACCTTCGGAGGTGGAGGTGGTGTGTGGCATGATTATAATAATCCCTTTTTGGGATGGCATGATAATGCACTAATTTTTTGAATTTTTTTGAATTTCTTTAATTTTGATTTTTTTTGAATTTTGATATATATTTTTTGATTTTGAACTTTGAATTTTTGAAATGAAATTTGATTTTTGAATTTTTTGGATTTTTTGAATTTCTTTAATTTTGATTTTCTTTTGAATTTTGAATTTTTTTTTTTTTTTTTTTTGAATTTTGAATTTTTGAAATGAAATTTGATTTTTGAATTTTTGAATTTTTGAGATATCCAGTTCACAGACACACAGATAGACAGACGGGTAAAAATAATGTCCATACACCTTCGGAGGTGGAGGTGGTGTATGGCAGGATTATAACAATCCCTTTTTGGGATGGCATGATAATGCACTAATTTTTTGCCATCAATCGTCAATATTTCACTTTCCAGCCAAGGTCGAAAAATGCCATATAAACCAATAGGAAGCTTTAATTTCAAATGGTCCTGTAGAAACCATTAGAGTTAACTGGTCTGAAAACCCATAGACCAACCATAAAACTTTAATTATAATTTGTTATAAACAAACACAAAACACACAGTTCCACATATAATTTGAGTTACTCAACACCTTAAGATCTTAAGCCAGCCACCTTAACCGTTAAGCCAACACCAGCTACCCACGGAGTTTAGGAATATGAAAAGAGATAACATTCTGCATTTGTCTCTCCTTATATGTTTGACAGCAAAACAACAAAGAAAGATCCAGTTTTGTTGTGTTTAATGTGAGGCACAGCACACAGGTGGAAAAGCAATTGGTAAAACGGTGTAGACGGCGGTAAGATGTGGCCTGACGAGTAATTTACAGAGATGAACAACAGATGAAATCTCAAGATAGCATTTTGCTTTTCCTGTTGCGAAGCCTTGCGAGCCAGGAAGTTGAACCACAAAAGCAATACATACAAAACAACAACAACAACAACAGGCATTTTAAGGCCATTTTCCCTGCTAGAGCGGGGGCTAGCCTTGCGGGCCCCATGACAATCTTCTCCAACAAAAGCAATACATGCCAAACGCAAATTGGAAGAATGCAGCACATGGAAGTAAATGACAAAACACTTTCAGAACGGTGGAAGAATTAAACAAACGCATTGTTCAAAGAAAATCAAACATCAAACTTGTCCCCGGAGGAAGATTTACATAACATACGGGTTTGTCATCACAGGTAGAGCTTTGAGGTGCAGGTGAAAACATGGGACAGTTTGTTTGAATGCTTTTCAAGATTCCTCCTCTTGCATTCATGATATGAATGTAGAAACGTGTTCAGTCATTCCAGACTATTCCTCAATATCAGTGGATTCAGAAGAAACAACGCAGCATGAATTTAATTCTTATCAAGGAATTATTAAGCTGTCCTTAAATCTTCTCAAAATAATGCAATCGTGATTTTTTTTTTTCTCACCATGATCATATAAAACGATGGTCTCTAAACACAGTGGTTCATATAACTGCATACACCTCCTAACAAATAAGTGTTATATTTAGAGGCTGTATGGTTTGTGCAAGAGCTGCGGCACAAATCACACACACACACACACACACACACACACACACACACACGAAAAAATAATTGTCCCCCATCGCTCAGCGGAGCGAAAGGGGGACTATGGCTTTCCCCTCCGTCCGTGTGTCTGTCCGTCCGTGCGTGTGTGTGTGCGGGCATGCGTAAGCGAAGGACCGCATTCGAATTTGGTGTGTGGGTGCAACCCACGTCAAAATCCAAGATGGCCGCCGCCATGTATGTCTGATGCCATGTATGTCTGAACCTTGTAACCTGCATATCTTGAAAAATAAGCGAAGTACCAACTTCTAATCTGGTATGTGGGTGCATCTAGGCATAAGGAAGAACGCTATTGAAAATTGGGTCGCCACGTCAAAATCCAAGATGGCCGCCTCCATGTTTGTCTGACCCTTGAGCGAAATATCATATCATAGCATGTTTTCTGCGTCTTCCACTTTGTCAACTCACATCACTTCCCCGACGGGGGACCTAGGCGTAACGCTTGTTCACTTTACGCAAACGCAGTCGCTGAGATTGGGGGAAAGGAGGTCACTTCCCAGAGCATTCTGGGAACCACTGACATCATCTTTATGACCGCTTTTATTTCAGCACTTAGGCCAATCAAGGAGGAATTTCCTCGTCCCCCAGCCAACCAATGAGGTTTCCCATGCTATTCCCTTTAAATGCTGAGCATGAAGCAAGGAAGCAGCACATACCATTTCTAAATCTCTGGTATGACTCGGCCAGGGTTTGAACCACCGACATGCCAGAAACAGAGCAGGTGCTCTAACCATTAATGCCACTGAATTGTGTATCATCTGAACCATTATGCCCCCATCCCCCCGCCCATCCCAACCCCGAGTCCTCACCCTCACCTAGCCCTAAGGCGTGAATCCCTTCCCCACTCCAAGCCTTCAAACCCCCTCGCCACCCAACACGGTCACATGTCCCACTCACAATCCTGTGAAATATGCGGTAAAGATATGTACCATGAGCAAGTCATGGTCAATCACAGTTGGTTGTCCAATTCCCAATCCCACGAGATGTGTAAAATAAATGTTCCAATAAATGACCCCAAACCAATTATATCCTCTTCCTGATGCATAGATACACATCTTTAAAAGTAAATAATGACCTCAGACAAAGACCTTTTATGACATGAGTTTAATCCCTGTTTGAGAAAATGCCAATCCCTTCCCCACTCCAAGCCTTCAAACCCCCTCGCCACCCGACAACGTCACCTGGCCAACTCACAATTCCGTGAGATATGCAGATAAGATATGTGACCATGAGCACGTTATGGCCCATCATGGTCGCCTGCCCAATTCACAATCCCACGAGATATGTGGAAAAGATATATGACCACAAACGACCTGAAAGCAATTATTGTATCTTCTTTCTGATGTGTGTGGTGTGTGTATGTATACACAAAGAATTAAGTTAAGCACCCCTACACAACGAATTAAGGTAAGCACCCCCTAATATATATTCTTTGTGTATATGTATACATTGGCATATATTCTAAGGTATGTGAGATCAAATAATGATTGGTATGACATTAGCAATTATCCATTGATGAAATTGAGTGATCAAAGTGAAAAAAAGTGATTGGTTGAGTCAGTGATCCGATCACGTGGGTCCTACACACGTTATTGACGCAAAGATCGCTAGAGGTCTTCTCAGAACAATGACTGTACGTTAGAAAACATAAACGTCATCCACACTGTCCGTGATGGACCTATAGCTCCATACTTAAATTGAGGTGAAAATATGCCTAAAATTCCCAAAACATTTCACCTTAAATTATTCAGAATAAAATATTGAAAACGGCATGATTGTTATGTTTTTATGTGACCATAATATCACTTCTCCAGAAAATATAGCAATATCATGGGTATATTACACTGTTTTGACGACAACAAACTTGTAATGTGCGAGGTTGTAAAAAAACGGGGGGGGTGCTTAACTTAATTCTTTGTGTATATGTATGTATGTATGTATGTATGTATGTATGTATGTATGTATGTATGTATGTATGTATATATATATATATATATATTTTTTTAAATACCTTTTCTAATGACATGGGTTTAATCCGTGCTTGAGAGAATGTCACATTTGGCCGATGTATAAGTTAACAGTAATTTGGGCAGTGTATAAGTTAACTAATTTGGGCAGTGTATAAGTTAACAGACCGCTATTTCAATCGCTGAGGCCGAACTTCACAAGGCCCGTGACACCTATTGGCTCAAAATCCTTTTAACTGTCACTTTGGTAGTATTACAATGAAGGGGAAATGTATAGGAGTGCATCGCGATTGTGAATATGACAGCTCTGAAGCATCTTTGGCTTCACATAGCGGTGAGCACTAAAGTAAACAAGACCAAAAGTCTAACAGCGGTGTAGTTGGGCTTGTAAAATATTATAAACCACAAACACATGATTAGCTTTTCAAACAGTCGCTAATGCTGTTTATAACATTAAACAAAGAAATTTGGAGGAATCCCCACATCCATGAGGTACGTTTTACTTACAGAACTGAGCAAAGATCTACTGTAATCTATATATCCCACAAGGGTTTGAGGTGTGCTCATTTACCTAGCTGCTAGCTAGCGCTTGCCAAGCCAGCCGTTCCTTAAGTGTTTTGAATGGAGTGCTTGCTCGAATGCTTAAACCATGTTTAAGTTCTTAAATGACTTGGCGATCTCTCCACAAGAACCTTGATAAATGAACACAAACCCAAAGTTCTTGAAACCCGACCATAGATCGACTGTAATCTATATACCCCAAAGAGGAATGACCCTTCCTGTCACTCCGGTAGTGAGCGGGTGTACTTGTAAATTAAAATGTCGGTCCATGAACTCAGCCATCGTAATGACATCATAAACGTAATGACGTCACGGACACAAAACTGCCGCTACTTTAATATGTAGAAGATGATATATTTTAACTTCCAGTAAGTTTGTAGTCACTATGAAGGGATTAGTGTTATGATTAGATTCACTATAATATTAACGTTATATTTTGAAAATGATATTACCATTAAAAAAAACCGAGGCTAATTCCTTATTACTTCTGCGATTATTAATATTAGTGCCGAACACTGCTCTTCATTGATCATGAACCATACACCGCTTCAATCCATTAACTTTGTATTCATGACATTGGGATTAAAGTGTTATGGAAAATTTACGATATTATTATTATTATTATTATTATTATTATTATTACTATTACGAAAATGATACTACTGAAACAATACACTACTGTATTAAGAAACCTGGTCTTAATTTGTCCGAAGCAGTCCGAAGATGAGGCATAACGCCGAAAGGCCTATACGTACCATATTGTTGGAAGAGACATAACGCCGATGCTTTCGATATTTGATGGTCATTTTAACAATCGGTTTGTTTGTGTTTCACACTGAATGAAAAACGTAAAGGTAGAGCATGGCGATTGTGATATATGACAGGTTCAACAATATGTTCGACATGAACGGCATATAAATCAAAATGGCGGAGTGTGGAGAGTTATCCGCCGTACGCCGTAATGACATCAGACGTAATCACCATGTCATGTCATGTGACCATGGTCAAATGTGAGTCATGTGACCAGATTCTCAGCTATGATTGGTATACGTTTGAGGGGACATACATACATACGGACGGACAAACACTGTTCAAGACGGCTTTGCCCCATGGGCTACTCCGTAAAAATGGCGACCATAAGGTTTTTCATCAAGATGAAATCGTGGGTGGAGTCAGGCCAGCTGTCCAACTAATCGGTGGGAAGAATTGTTACAGACACATGAGCAAGCGTATTATTATACAAGATACGTTATCATCAGGATCTTGATGTTTTATCCCACAAATGAAGATGGTTTGCTTTCAGCAGAGACAAATGCTATGCCCATAGTGACCTGGCTACCACATCTCATGTAAGAAAATTCTGTATATTTGGCTCTTGTTGAAATAGTTGTTTCTAGTGCACTAGTCATAACTAAGCCTGGCATTGGCTTAGCGGTTAGGGTGCCGGCTTGGGATCCGAGGATCCTGGGTTCGAATCCTGGCGATCCTTGAATTAACGCCAGGGGGGTTGACTCAGCCCGTCATCCCTTCGAGGTCGGCAAATTGAGCACCAGTTCACTGGTAATTCCCTGTGTGTCGCAAAAGGCGACTAACAGGGGTGGTGGCAGGAAGGGCATCCGGCCATAAAACATTGCTTCAAAAAAGGGGACCATGGTGCCCAAAAAAGGCCAACCCCTGGTCTGCGGGGAAAAATGGCCTCTATAAAAAAGAAAAAAAGAAAAAGTGCACTAGTCATAACTCTCAAGTGATGAACCAATGAACATCACTTGGGCTTTTCAACATATATATACAGTGGTACCTCGGCTTACGAGTTTAATCCGTTCCGTGACGGAGCTCGTAAGCCAAATCGCTCGTAAGTCAAAGCAAATTTTCCCATTCAAATGCATTGAAATGCTATTAATCCGTTCCAGCCTCAAAAAAAAAACACCAATTTTTTTTGTTAGGTGCTTTTAAATAACAAAAATGTACTTTATAAATAACAAATAATGTATAAACAAGCACGACCTCGTATATACTGTACATAATACAAGAGAATGTAAAGAAATAAACTGGTTTTATTAAGCAGAGGAGAAGAGCATGCCAGGTGAGGTGTGCGTGTTGTCGACTTGGCGAGGCAGTACGATCGTACTCCTTCTACGATATGTACGATTTTGAAGCAGAAGGAGTCCATAAAGGCTATAACGCCAGCCAAGGGCGTTACGATTATTTCAAAGCTCCGGACCTCTATCCATGAAGATATGGAGAAGTTGTTGTTTGTGTGGTTGAAGGAGAAGCAGCTCGCAGGAGATACCGTGACCGAGAGCATCATGTGTTTGAAAAGATTGAAACTCGGATATCGAGCACGGACCACGAGGTGTTTTTTCTTTTTTCTTAATCTCGGTTTCAGTGAACTTTTGCTCTGTGCTCACGTGTACTGTACCTGTACCTGTAATGGTACGTCAGAGGATGGCACCTGTTGTCATCATATTAAGTGCAAGATGTTCTGCATCGTAAGTTGGTACACCGTGGTCTTTCGGCGGTGTTTAAGCCGGCCGTCTTGGCTTCTGTCACCATTGGCATTGAGTCTTTCGATGTAGGTAGGTCGTTGTGTGCCGGTGCCTTGGCCGAATTCCTTCATTGCTGCATTGTTAGCTCACCTGTTCACCTGCTCACCTGAACCGTCAACCGCCATGAACCGCCATGAACCGTCAACGCCATGAACCGCTAACACTCAAAAGCCCATTTATCGCGCCTTATAAAGCAAAACGCAAACCGAAAGCCATGCCTCTCAAGCGAGGCGTGCTTCCGTGGTCACGTGATCCACAGGTGTAGCTCATTATACCCGCACGCGCGACACGCTTTGGCGGTCACGTGACCAGCCACTCTGGAGGCGGGGATCCCCGCCGATGACGTCACCGGCTGGAGCAAGGAGATTCCTCGCTCATGTATTTCGACGATTGCGTGTTTTATATCCAAGCAGAGATGCTTTCACGGCAAGATAACCGCGTGACCGGAACCGGAAGCCACAACCGGAAAATTCAAAAAAATAAATTTTTTGAGCTCGTACATTGGATCTCGGCTCGTATCCCAAAGCAACAAACCGCCCGAGCGACGGCTCGTATCCCGAAAAACTCGTACGTTGGGGCACTCGTAAGCCGAGGTACCACTTTTATAGGATCGGGCTAATTAATCGAAGAGCCTACTCTGGCAAATTACATCGAGGAGAGGCAACTATATTCAAGCCTCCATATTCTCCACCATATACCAGGAACAGGGATAAACTATAGTTATTGATTAATCAAACTGCAAATCAAACAGGTTTTAAACATTTCCATGGCTTTCCACAATATGTAGAGTGTTTCAGTGATAGTGCAGCCAGAATTGTGCTCGATGATGGGAATTCTTCCTTGGTCTTTGAAATGCATGCAAAGTTGAGAAACCAGATTAATGGAAACCTACAGAAGCGTATCCACCTCAATCATGAAGGCCAAGTGAATAGCATTCAACATGAAACTACTCTTTATATACAGACTTGGCATTTAATATGGAATATATATTTTTTCTTGACTTGGGTTTACTTTCTGAACTCAGTATATCAATCTGGTGAGTTTCTTTTACCCTTCGGTGATGTCTTTGTTGAAAGAACCATGTCACTGATTGCCTTTCGCAGCAAGAAGTCAATAACAGGATTATATCACAGGTGGCGTGACAAAATGTAAGGACAGGTACATTTGACGATTGGCTTCACAATCGGGTATATAAGGGTTGTTGTGTTCTGTATTAGTGGAAAACAACTGCTGCACGTCTACAAAAGTTATTGCCGCTTCCTCTGGAGATGGTCCGTCAACTCGACAATGCTGTTTGTCATGGAGTGGTGGCTTTACGAAATTCTGGCATGAAACAGCGTGCTATTGCTCGGCAGTATGGCATCACTCAAGGTCAGGTGTCAAAGATCCTGAAACGAAATGCTCAGAGGGGTGTCCCTACTCCAATACCGAGGCCAGGACGTCCACGTAGAACCACAAGGAGAGATGATCGCCAGCTGCACCGGTTAGTCTGCAATGGCCGTACCAAGTCAGCTAATCGGCTTCGGGCTGAGTGGCAGCAACTGACAAATGTGCCTGTATCCAGAAGGCTAGTCAACCAACGACTGGTTCAAGCAGGCTATCGTGCCAGGCGTCCCCTGAGAAAGCCATGCCTGACCAGACAACACAGCCAGCGCCGATTGCAGTGGGCCAGAGAGCACCGTCAATGGCAGCCAGGACACTGGTATCACGTGACCTTCAGTGACGAGTCTAGATTTCTGGTCTATCGTCAAGATGGCCGTGTCCGAGTGCACAGACAAGTGCATGAAGCCCACAACGAAGATTGTATAGTACCAAGAGTCCAAGCTGGAGGTGGTGGGGTTCCCGTTTGGGCTGCTTTTCATGCAGGGGGCAAAACTGACCTGGTTGTTTTTTTTTTTTTTTTTTTTTTTTTTTTTTTGTATACAAGATCGAGGCTCGTGAAAGAGCGAACATTAATCACACAGAAAGACAAACAGACAGACAAAACAAATAACATCGGGAGCGGTAGACAAGATGGGGAGAGAGGGGGAAGGACACAAACACAACATTTGAGAGCAGGGACCAAGAGACATGGAGACATCGAGAGAACTGTGGGAGGGAGAGGGCTTTGGGGGGAAGGCATGGAAAGGGGGGGGGGGGGGTGGGAGAGGTATAAAACATATGGACACTGCCAAGACTTCCAGGAAAGAAGTTGGAATTTCAAACAAGGTGGATCTGGGGTGAATTAGTGGGGGTAGAAAAGATCAAGGTTTTCGATGGGGGAAGATAAGAGATGGTGGTGAACAGCTGTTTTGAAGACCTGGAGGGAGGAGTGTGATTGAAGTGAGTGTGGGAGTTTGTTCCAGAGGCGGGAGAAAAGAGGAATGAAAGAGTGAAGGTGAGCAGAGAGCCGAGATTTCGGCAGTTTAACCATCAGAGGGTGGCTGGCAGATCTTGTGCGACCTGTAGGAATATTTGGGGGACAGAGCACAGAGAGAGCTGGGGGAGCAAGGCCGGAGAGGAGTCGGTAGAAGACAGAAAGACCACCTACCTGCCTGCGGTGAGTGAGTGAAAGGCCCTCAGAGATAGCTTCATCGCGGGAGATTCCAATGATTCTGAAAGCTTTGGATTCAACAGCGTGAAGCCGAGCCAGGTGTGAGGCAGGAGCACCGGCCTATAGGGGAGAACAGTATTCCATTGAGCTGCGGATGAAAGCCTTGTATGTGGTGAGGAGCTCAGGTGTGCCTAGGAAGGACTTCGCACGACGGAGGATGCCCAGTCGGCGACTGGCTTTGGAGGCCAGCTTGGAAATGTGGTTTTCCCAAGAAAGATCATGGCAGATGGTGAGACCCAAAAGCTTGAGCGACAGAACTTCTTGGAGAGGATTGTTGAGAAAGTAGATGGGAGGGTTGTCCAGTCGATCTTTTCGGAGAGACATAGTAAGATTGTGAGATTTGTCAGGATTGAAAGACATGTTCCACATGTTTGACCAGTCTGTGATTTTGTCCAGGTCTTCAGAGAGTGAGGAGGCTGCAGACTGCCGATCTGAGGGAAGAGGAATGGAGCGGCAGAGAGTGGAGTCATCAGCAAAGAGATACAGAGGATTTTCCAGAGAGTCGGAGAGATCATTGATAAAGACCAGAAAAAGCACAGGGCCCAGCACACTGCCTTGGGGAACTCCAGCCTGAACGGGAAGGGGAGATGAGAGAAATCCATTCAGGGCCACACGTTGACTACGACCAGAGAGGAAGTCCACAAGCCATGCATGGAGATTTCCATGGATACCATAGGAGGAGAGTTTGGTGAGCAGAGCTGGGTGCCAGACCGTATCGAAGGCACGTGATATGTCAAGGGAGACAGCTCTGATTTCCTGTTTGGCATTGAGGACCTCCATCCATTGTTGAGACAGCAGAAGCAGCATGTCCAGAGTAGAGTGACCTGGTCTGAAACCAAACCTGAAACCCCCCCCCCCCTCCTTCATGGAAACCTGAACCAGATCAAGTACAGCGTCATTCTGGAAGAAACATTGCTTCCATTTGCTCGTGCAACCTTTCGAGGAAACTTTGTCTTCCAAGATGACAATGCACGGCCTCATCGTGCTCGCATGATCCAACACTTTCTTGCTGACCGTGGTGTAGAGCATATGGAGTGGTCTGCCATGTCCCCGGATATGAATCCGATAGAGAACTTGTGGGCAGAATTAACGCGTCAAATCGACAACTTGGACCAGCAGCCGACCTCTGTGCGTGAATTGCAGCAGACTGTTGTCACTGCATGGCAAGCGATTCCTGTCCAAACCTTGGCAAATCTCGTGAACAGCATGCCTCGACGTGTACGTGCTCTCCTGAATGCTCATGGGGGTTACACGAAGTATTGAACTGTAATTTTACTGTCCGTAATCCCAGTCATAATTTAGCTTTTGTTTTGGTTGAAATTTTTTTGGCTAATGTGCAAAATAAAGAGATACTTCTGGAAAACGTACAGAAGTTCAACACAGTACTGTGCGTGAATTGAGTTCGATATCAGTTTACATCACTTTCAAGGATCAATCTATTTGCTTCGAAATGTCAAATGTGGTTTTTGTTTCTTTCAAAGGTCACATTAACAAACTCTAGAATAATTTCAACATAATTCCAATGAACTTTTGGTTCTAAGTCATCTTGAAAAGTAAGTTCACCCCCACAAAAAAAATATTCCATATTAAATGCCAAGTCTGTACAATCTATGATGACATGATGTGTTAAACTAAATGACCCAGCGTAAGGGGTTTGAGGATAGGCCAGAAGTGGGCCTATCAGGATAACTCAGAGGTAGTGTATTCAACTTAGAGGTTAGTCTGTGTTTGATTTCCGACTCGACGATAAACTGCCAATCTGGTGCTTCATAGGCAATGGTTTGCACCAATCAGCTTGCTGTACTTTGAAGGGATTTTAAGGAGGGGGAGTGGGGGAGGGGGGTTAGGTAGGTGTCCCATGTTCTTGCATTCACTTGTAGAGTTTACATATCCAATGTCTGCCCTAACCAACAGGACAGTAACAGCACGATAGCCTCACTCCCAGAGACTACCAGAAGCAGAACTACATGAACTACATACTACATGCCGTGAAATGGGGTGAATAGGGACACAAACTGAAAAAAAGTTCGGAAACTTTTTTCGCTGAAAATTGATAACCATACTGATTTGTTGATATTTGGGTTGAATGTGTTCTCTTGTTTAAAAAAAAGCAACTTATAGTCCCCATTAACCCCATATATGGGTTAAATAGGAATAAATAGGATTTTTATGGCTGTCCCTATTCACCCCGTTTTACGGGTGAATATGGACAGTCACTAATACAAAAAAATAATAATCAAGAAATAGGGACAGTTTGGAGAAACTTTTTATCCCATATTTTTTTTCATTGGCACCGTGGTTTATATTATGGGTGCATATTATGTGCATCCTGCCCCCAAGCCCTCTCCCTCCCACACTTCTCCCTGCTCTCAAATGTTGTGGTTGTGTGCTTCCCCTTCTCTCCCCATCTTGTCTTCCGCTCCCTCTTTTTGTGTGTTTTGTTTGTCTGGTTGTTTTGTTTGTGAAATAAATGTTAGCTCTTTCACGAGCCTCGATTCAGTATACAAAAAAAAAAAAAAAAAAAAAAAAATCCATCTGAGCTATCAATTTAGCAATAAGTTGGAAACTCAGGATTGTTTCTTGATTATTATTTTTTTGTATTAGTGACTGCCCCTATTCACCCATAAAACGGGGTGAATAGGGACAGCCATAAAAATCCATATATGGGGTTAATATCCATATATGGGGTTAATAGGGACTATAAGTTGCTTTTAAAAAAAACAAGAGAACACTTTCAACCCAAATATCAACAAATCAGTATGGTTATCAATTTTCAGCGAAAAAAGTTTCCGAACTTTTTTTCAGTTGTTGTCCCTATTCACCTTGCTGTCCCTATTCACCCCATTTCACAGTGCTACCAAAAGCCAAATGCTGCACACACTCAGATGAATATGACTCGGTTCAATTTTCCAATGTAATCTTCAGAGAAGAGGATTGTGGTTTTCCCTTTTGCCCGGTGATTGTGGCTGGCTCATTCCATAGCCCGACATATCTATAACTCTAAACCCCAGCTCAACATTCTACTCAGGAAGATGTAATACAGATGAACAAAACAACAAAATGATTCATCAACATGAAATTGGTACAACAGATACCCCTGATTGAGCAGATGTCCATCCATTTTCACAATGACATTCAAATATTTCCTTATTCCTCTGCAAAATTGTAGGGTTTATGACCAATAAAAATGCCATAATACATGACTCTTGCTGTAGCAACCATTCTTCTTGATTTAAAAACATAACTGTTAACACTCATTCTATCTCATTTCCAAGGCAAGTTAGCAGTTGTTTGAACACTGGTAGTTTAATCACAACACTGCCAAGATATTTCCTTCCTTCCTCTGACCGTGCAAGTACTGCTTTACCTTCATTAGGATGAAGATTAGCGATAAAAACATACAGTGCCCTTGTTACGGATTCGTAACTTCCGTTGTTGTGGTTTTCACCCACTTAACATATTTCTGATATTATGTACTATTATTATTCTCAAAAGGGTTATTATTCGTGAACAGTTATCTAAAGTTGGTCTAAAGTCTAAAGTTATCTAAAGTCAGGTGGGACATATCTAGTGTTAAAACTGTCACACTCATGGTGAGGTTAAAAGTAGAGGGTAACCACACCTAAGTGTCACATTAATTTAAAAGATAGTCCCTTTTGTTTCGGCTCGGGATGAGCCTGGAAAAAACGGGGGGGGGGGGGGGGTGTGGGGGGTGCAGTGTTGCGGTTTTAGAACCCACACTTGTAAATATGACATCACTTGTAAATACTGCCAAATCAATTTCAATCCTGCCAAATCTCACTCTCTTACTATGTCTCTCCGAAAAGATCGACTGGACAACTCTCCCATCTACTTTCTCAACAATCCTCTCCAATAAGTTCTGTCACTCAAGCTTTTGGGTCTCACTATCTGCCATGATCTTTCTTGGGAAAACCACATTTCCAAGCTGGCCTGCAAAGCCAGTCGCCGACTGGGCATCCTCCGTCGTGCGAAGTCCTTCCTCGGCACACCTGAGATCCTCACCACTTACAAGGCTTTCATCCGCAGCTCAATGGAATACTGTTCTCCCCTATGGGCTGGTGCTCCTGCCTCACACCTGGCTCGGCTTCACGCTGTTGAATCCAAAGCTTTCAAAATCATTGGAATCTCCCGCGATGAAGCTATCTCTGAGGGCCTTTCACTCACTCACCGCAGGCAGGTGGGTGGTCTTTCTGTCTTCTACCGACTCCTCTCCGGCCTTGCTCCCCCAGCTCTCTCTGTGCTCTGTCCCCCAAATATTCCTACAGGTCGCACAAGATCTGCCAGCAACCCTCTGATGGTTAAACTGCCGAAATCTCGGCTCTCTGCTCACCTTCACTCTTTCATTCCTCTTTTCTCCCGCCTGTGGAACAAACTCCCACACTCCCTTCAATCCCTCTCCTCCCTCCAGGTCTTTAAAACAGCTGTTCACCACCATCTCTTATCTTCCCCCATCCATAACCTTGATCTTTTCTACCCCCACTAATTCACCCCAGATCCACCTTGTTTGAAATTCCAACTTATTTCCTGGAAATCCTGGCAGTGTCCATATGTTTATACCTCTCCCACCCCCCCCCCTTCACATGCCTCCCCCCCTTCACATGCCTCCCCCCCTTCACATGCCTCCCCCCCAAAGCCCTCTCCCTCCCACAGATCTCTCGATGTCTCCATGTCTCTCGGTCCCTGCTCTCAAATGTTGTGTTTGTGTCCTTCCCCCTCTCTCCCCATCTTGTCTACCGCTCCCGATGTTATTTGTTTTATGTGTCTGTTTGTCTTTCTGTGTGATTAATGTTCGCTCTTTCACGAGCCTCGATCTTGTATACAAAAAAAAAAAAAAAAAAAAAAAAAAAAAAAGTTAAAAAGGCTAACTTTAAATGATACTGGAAACCGAACCGGAAGACGACGGGAGAGAAGAGAGGAGAGGGCAGAGCGAGAGAGTCAGAGAAGAAGCTGGTTGCTTTGCGGTCTGCAACGAACGTTGACGAGCAAGAGTCACGTACTTTGGGTTTCCTGGGAAAAAGGAATTCCTGCGATAAAGTTGTTATTGCTGTGACGGATCATCCTGCGTGTCAGGTTTGGCGTTAGATTCCGAAGAATCATTGCTGGGTCGTGACGACTCGAGAACCACGAGCCGTCGGCCATTTTGACTCGTGCGCCTCGCGCGTCGAGCAGACTTTCCTTGCTTCGTCAACCGTTTCCACCGCTTCCAGACGTATCTGTGGTGTGTGTGTGCACCGAGGCTTTTGACGATTACTTTGCGGCTCGCCGACCATGAACAGTGAAAGTTCATACCTGGAGGGTGCCGTTGGATTTCCCAGTCGCCATGAGTGCGCCTTTGTGCCGCTTTAACTACGTGACCATTTTCTCCGCTTTGGGCCGCGTGCGCGTTTGTGCCGTTTTGGGCGGCGTGTCTGTGCCTGTCCTCTGAACGAGATTCTGGTTTCGATTCGGCATCGTTCCGTTGATCACTGGAGGGGACCAACTCTGAGCTCGAAGACGGGAATATAGAGACACTGGGGAAGGTTATTTTCCACTCACTTGGAGCACAGTGAGTTACCTCATGCATGTTAGCGGATGGTACCATCATAGGAGATATTTATTGTACTCTTGATTCCTATTATTGTTGTACTGTTTTTTGTGTGATTTTTATACAATATTTGTTTGTATTATTGGTGTTTGTATTATTGGCAATTGGTGTGGTTTCACCATTGCTTTTGACACAGGATAACATATTTTTCTGCCGTGGCTCCTCTCGGGGTTCGGAGGTATACCGAGACCAGGAAGTCGGGGAGGAACACGTAACAGCCCTCCATAAGTATTGTAACAGTGAAGTCAAATTTGTTATTATTGCTATACTCAAAAAATTTGGGATTTGAGATAAGATGAAGATCATTCACACATAAAAGAGTTGTGAATGTCTTGTCTTGGTTCTAGCTTTTGCTTTTGCCTTTGGAGTCAATATGCATAAACCAACATGAAGATTAAAGAACTGGGTATGAGAAAAACAAGCAATTTGGAAGCTGAAAGAAAAGAATAATTCAATTAGAACCAAAGCACAAAAATTGGACATAAGTACAAGTTGCTATATTTTGAAAAAGAAAGAAACCACGAGTGTATTTAACAATAGACAACAGCCAGGTCAGCCAAGGAAAACAACTGCAGTTGATGAGAGAAAAATCATCAGAGCTGTGAAGAAAAATCCTAAAAAAAATCCATTGCATCAGAGCGAAAAATGCTGCCAGTGACATCACCAAAAACCTTCAGAGTGCAGGGGTGAAAGTATCACAATCTACTGTTCCGACTTCGACAGTAGAATTACAAAGACTATGCAAACCTCTCGTCTGCACCAAAAATAGAAAGGCCAGATTAGAATTTGCCAAGAAGTACAGAGGTGAGCCCGTGAGTTCTGGAACAAAGTTTTATGGCCAGATGAGACCAAGATAAATCTTTACCAAAGTGATGGAAAAGTGAAAGTGTGGAGAAAGGAAGGAACTGCAGATGCTCCAAAGCATACTACCTCATCTGTGAAGCACGGTGGAGGTAGTGTCAGGGCTTGGGCTTGTATGGCTGCCTCTGGAACTGACTCACTCATCTATATTGACGATGTAACTAATGATGGCAGCAGCAGAATGAATTCGGAAGTGAACAGAAACATTTTGTCTGCCCGTGTACAAGAAAATGTCTCCAAACTTATTTGGCGGTGCTTCACCATACAGGAAGGCAACGACCCAAAACACACTGCCAACGCAACAAGGGGTTCATCAGGGGAAAACGTGGATGGTTTTAGACTTGCCAAGTCAATCTCCTGATTTAAATTCAATGGAGCAGCATTTCACTTGCTGAAGAGGACACGAAAGATAGAAACGCCCCAAAACAAACAACAACTGAAAATGGCTGCAGTAAAGGCTTGGCAAAGCATCTCAAAGGAAGATACCAAGAGTTTGGTGATGTCATTGGCTCACAGGCTCGATGCAGTTATTGCATGCAAGAGATATGCAACCAAATACTAACTATTATAATACTTTGATTTACTTTAAGTTAATCTTTTAGAATGCTTATGCTTACCTAAAATAGGGGGACTGGACATTAAAAGTGCTGTTCTTCTGCAGTGGTAAAGCATAGTGACTTCAAAAAGTATTCACACCCCTTGACGTTTTTCACATTTTGTTGTGTTACAGCCTGAATTATAAATGGTTTAAATTGAGATTGTTTTGTCACTGGTATACATGTAATAACTCATAATGACAAAGTTAAAACATGTTTTCAGAATTTTTTACAAATTTATTGAAAATGAAAAGGTCATATGCCGTTTTCTCAGGAGTGGCTTCCGTCTGGCCACTCTCCCATAAAGCCTAGGATTGTGAAGTGCTGCAGAGACTGTTGCCCTTCCGGCAGGTTCTCCCATCTCAACCAAGGAACTCTGTAGTTCTGTCAGAGTGGTCTTTGGGTTCTTGGTCACCTCCCTGGCCAAGGTCCTTCTTGCCCGGTTGCTCAGTTTGGTCAGACGGCCAGCTCTAGGAAGAGTCTGGGTAGATCCATATTCTTTCTATTTCCTAATGTTGGAGCTCACTATGTCCTCGGAAACTTTCAACACTCTAGAAATTGTTTTCTACCCTTCCCCAGATCTATTCCTCCTCACAATTCTGTCTCAGAGTTCTGCGGACAGTTTATTGGACTTCATGGTAGAGTTTCTGCTCTGACTTGCACTGCCAACTGTGGGGCCATGTATAGAAAGGTGTGTTTCTTTCTAAATCATGTCCAATCAATTGAATTGGCCACAGGTGGAATCCCATCAAGTTGTAGAGATATCTCAAGGTTGATGAAAGGAAATTGGATGCACCTGAGCTCAATTTGGAGTGTCATAGCAAAGGGGCTGAATACGTATTGACTGAAGACATTCCAGCTTTTCATTTTTAATTATTTTGAAAAAGAAAAAAATTCCACTTTGACATTTGACATTTGACATTATTTGGTATTATGTGCAGATCGGTGACAAAATCTCAATTTAATCCATTTTAAGGGGTGTGAATGCTTTCTGAAGGCCTTGTATATACATAGAAATACCAATAAATAAAAGCTGACATTCTGTATGCTTGCCCCATATTCATCTTTTGATCTCAAATCCAAATTTCTTGAGAATATAGCAATAATAACAAATTTGACTTCACTATTCCAACACTTATGGAGGGCCCTGCATGTATTGCATCAATCTTGAAGTGTTCCATGTAGTCCTACAATCAAATTCCCATGGGTTACCGATAGTCTTGGAAGAAAAAGGTAACAGCATACGGTCCTTTTGAATAATACACCTGTCTTCTTGTAAGCACAAGAGGCTAATACAGCGCTGTAAAATCCTGATAGCTGCTTCCCTGTACCTTTATGACTTACCTGCTGCCAATATGCACTTAAACCAACAGATTATGGCACTGTAAGAGGCAATCGCACGAGTACAGTGATCTCATTTGATCTTTTATTGAAGGCTTACTCTTTGTGGTGCCTATTAGGGTATAGTTATGGATCAGGAGTCCAAATGTGTCATTTCATGCCTCTTATGTACATGATCCATAACTGCTGCCTTTTAGGCATCAGTTATGGATCAGGAGGGGTCTGAATGAATGATAGCTTAGAGGTGTGCACACTCGCCTCTCAGCTGTCTAGTCTGAGTTGGAATTTTGACCCCACTGGAAACCTTCATCCTGGCATGTCACAGGCAGGGCAAGGCATCAAGGTGTGTGCTGTGCCTCGGATGTATGTTAACCTGGGCATCCCGCTTGCCAGCATTAGTTGGTCGACGTTAAAGATGCCATTGTGTTCTTTGCAAAGAGTAGGTGAGCTATCATCAGCATCATGGCCAAATTCCAAATTCCTGCTCTAACCTACAGAGGGGAATGTCCAACAGTAGCGCATCCACGCCCCACCCACAGTCACGAGCTGCATACAAAAGAAGGAGTTTGAATGTGTCATTTTGGTGCCTTTGAGGGACCTGGTCCATAATTGCTGCCTCTAGGTAGCAGTTTTGGATCAGGAAGAGTCTGAATTTTGTTCAAATATGTGGGCCCAAGTTTGTAAAACAACAAACCATCTTATGAAAAGGGCATAATGATGACATTTGTGTGTTTTTTGGGGTATTTTTAACAACTACTGATCATTACAGAGAATTGTCACAAGTTGCAGGAACAAGTTACAAATGTTATATTTATTAGTGGAGATGTGGAGAAATGAAAATAGGAGGAAACGTTTTCTGAACTTTGCAGAAAACAAATTCCAATTTAGTCGAAAGTGTATTATCAAAAAAATATTTGATCATTGATAAGGAAAAATCACCATTTGAATCATTTGTGTTCCATGGTTCATAATCCAATTCTTTTTCCTTATGAAAATAGCAAACACGTTTGTATACCACATTCGTAAACATCGAACACACACGGGCAAAAATACTACACATTCTAACAGGTTTAGAATCACATTTGGGGGAAAGAGAATATTGGACAAGCATCAAAATAATGATCTGGTAACAAGAATAGCTATGTTTTGTGAAAACAACAACATTTTAATATACTGGCGTGGATTGGCTCGCTACGCTTGCCTCAGCACATGTCGCTACTGGGGCACAGGTCTGTTTTAACTTAGGATCAGACCGTGCAGGGTATCATTACCTGAGGAACCAAAGGTGGATGGAGGTTGTTTTCACCCCTATCTGTTTGTCTGTCTGTTTGTCTGTCTGTTTGTCTGTCTGTTTGTCTGTCTGTTTGTCTGTCTGCCTGTCTGCCTGTCAGTTTGCCTGTCTCTTTGCGAACAGGATATCTAAAAAAATCCTGCTCTGCCGCTCTATCTCACCCTCTCTCTGTTCTCTTCACCCTCTCTTTTGCTTAACGTCATCTGCCATTTGCTTGGAAATTAGCCAACATCACCGCTTTACACAAAAAGGTGCAAAAACAGATCCTTGCAACAACAGACCAATCAGCCTTCTCCTAATTTTCAGCAAGGTCATGGAATCCATCATTGCTTCGGATATCAAATCCTTGCTCTTCTCCAATGGCTTGATCTCTGATCATCAATTTGGTTTCAGACCAGGTCATTCTACTCTGGACATGTTGCTTCTGCTGTCTCAACAATGTATAGAGGTTCTCAATGCTAAACAGGAAATCAGAGCTGTCTCCCTTGACATATCACGTGCCTTCGATACGGTCTGGCACCCAGCTCTGCTCACCAAACTCTCCTCTTTTGGTATCCATGGAAATCTCCACGCATGGCTAGCGGACTTCCTCTCTAGCCGTAGTCAACGTGTGGCCCTGAATGGGTTTCTCTCATCTCCCCCTCCTGTTCAGGCTGGAGTTCCTCAATGCAGCGTGCTGGGCCCTGTGCTTTTTCTGGTCTTCATTAATGATCTCTCCGACTTTGGAAAAATCCTCTCTATCTCTTTGCTGATGACTCCACTGTCTGACGCTCCATATCTCAACCCTCAGATCGGCAGCAGTAGCCGCTTCACTCTCTGCAGACCTGGACAAAATCACAAACTGGTCAAAGAGTGGAACATGTCTTTCAATCCTGACAAATCTCACACTCTCACTTTGTCTCTCTGAAAAGACCGACTGGACAACCCTCCCATCTACTTTCTCAACAATCCTCTCAAAGAAGTTCTGTCACTCAAGATTTTGGGTCTCACTATCTGCCATGATCTTTCCAGGTAAAGCCACATTTCCAAGCTGGCCTCCAAAGCGAGTCACCGACAGGGTATCCTCCGTCATGTGAAGTCCTTCCTTGGCTCTACTGAGCTCCTCACCACGTACAAAGCTTTCATCCGCATCTTGATGGAATACTGCTCTCCCCTCTGGGCTGATGCACCTGCCTCACACCTATCTCGGCTTCATGCTTTTTAAACCAAAGCATTCAAAATCATTGGTATCTCCCGCGATGAAGCTGATTCTGAGGGCCTTTCACTCACTCACCGCAGGCAGGTTGGTGGTCTGTCTGTCTTCTACCGACTCCTCTCCGCCCTAGCTCCCCCAGCTCTGTCTGTGCTCTGTCCCCCAAATATTCCTCCAGGTCGCACAAGATCTGCCACCAACCCTCTTCTGGTGAAACTGCCCAAATCAAGACTCTGCTCACCTTCACTCTTTCTTTCCTCTTTTCTCCCGCCTCTGGAACAAACTCGCTCACCCTCTTCAATCCTACTCCACCCTCCAGGTCTTTAAAACAGCTGTTCACCACCATCTCTTATCTTCCCCAATCCAAAACCTTGATCTTTTCTACCACCATTAATCTCCCCCAAATGTAACACCTTCAGATTCCCTGTTTCTTTTCCTGATAACTTCGTATACAAAAAAAAACTACAAAAAAATACACTTCCATGAAATGCTATGATAAGCTATTTATAAACGTTGACATGGAGTTTGGCCAAGCATGAAAAACCCCTTGGGGAGAGGGAATATTATTAATATTAATGTTTTGTCATAACATTAATATTATGCTATTATCATGAATGTTGATAATAGCATAATATTATGAAGGGGAAGTGGGTGGAGGGGGGAAGGGGAGGGGAGGAGGAGGAAAGGGGAGGGGAGGAGGAGGAAGGGGAGGGGGGGAAGGAGGGGGGAAGGAGGGTGGAAGGGGAGGGGAGGGGAGGGGAGGGGGGAAGGGGAGGGGAGGGGAGGGGGGAAGGGGAGGGGAGGGGAGGGGGGAAGGGGAGGGGAGGGGAGGGGGGAAGGGGAGGGGAGGGGAGGGGGAAGGGGAGGGGAGGGGAGGGGGGAAGGGGAGGGGAGGATGGGGGGAAGGGGAGGGGAGGGGAGGGGGGAAGGGGAGGGGAGGGGGGAAGGGGACAGGAGGGGAGGGGGGAGGGAGGAGAGGGGGTTAGGGTTAGGGTTAGATCAATGGGTGCGATCAATGGGTGCGTCTGATCCATGATCCGTCCATGATCAAAGATCAATGGCCACGTCTATGCCAAAAATCAAGTACGTGAGCCTCTCCGTTTAGGAGTCTATAGGTATAACACACACACACACACACACACACACACACACACACACACACACACAACACACACACACACACACACACACACACACACTGTGTTTTATTGATATAGATTGCGACTTTGAAGAACGATTTGCAACTTGTGGGACCAAACGAGCTTCCATAAAGGCAATGACGTCACAACAATGCACCGTTGGCATCACGAAGAGAACAGGGCGGGGTATGGAAATGATTACGATACGCGAGGATGAGACGTCCCACATGCTCGTCGTTCCCTACATCGTTACGATGTCCAAAATATTCGCAGATCAGTGTGCTGGATTCGAACCATTGTGGCTCATGGTTATTTATGGATCAAGAGACAAAGGAGATGCATTGTTTGAGCGCTCGCCTCATTTTCTCAGAGCCTTGGTGTTCATTTGTCCATAGACTCCTTACCTGTATGTCCTTGTTATTTGATACAAATACCTTTCCCTCCTTTACATTTCACGCACAGCATTCCAAGTGGAATCGAAAATTCCCATCATTATGTAGCACATGCTGCATCACACACGTGCCCTGAGCAGGTAATCAGACGCACCTTGTGTGAGTTGCGTCACGTGACATGGTAAGACGGACACCTTGCACAATGTCCCAGGAAGGAATGCAGTGTGAACACTACAGGCCACACTGTGCAACGGTTCACTCAAGGCTGTTGCAACAACACCATTATCAAGATGGCGATCTGAGTTCAAAGTTACAGCACATGGTAGTGACATTTACAATTTGTACAAAATGACACAAAATTTACACCGAAACCTCAAGCCTGGTCCTATTGTTCATGGAGCAGATGCAATAGAACACATATGAAATCAGTACGAATGTAACATGTGAAATGATGACTCAGGATCAT
Organism: Myxine glutinosa; assembly: GCF_964187855.1. NCBI lineage: Eukaryota > Metazoa > Chordata > Myxini > Myxiniformes > Myxinidae > Myxine > Myxine glutinosa. The sequence continues at coordinate 143,918,583 of NC_136262.1, read as the reverse complement.
TAAAAAAAAAAAAGAGCATACTGATATAATATTTAATATTGTCTGTTATAGTCATAGTGTACAATACAACATAATCATTACAACACACTTATAGCTCATGAATTAAAGATTTCCTTTTGGAAGGATCGGATAATTACCCGCGCTCTCTATGGCAAACGGGACTCTTGGAATTCCCTGCAGATATTGCACAAAATATTCCATAGACACGTCTACATGTATCATGTATGTTCAGATCGAGTCCCTTGTACAAGTATGACGCGTATGGCATCGCATGGACGTCGCGTGGAGTGCGACGACAACGACGCGCGATCTATGTACGCCCAACGATGCGTCCGAAGGTCCAACAATACCTTCTCCTTCCAGAACGACCATCTGTACGGACGAGGTGGAGCACCGCGGGTGGATCTCCCAGAGAACTCGCGCGGATGCGGGAAAAGGACACCGGCCGCCGCCTGTCGATGCCGAGCGCGAGCGAACGGAGGAGGGATGTGCGGGGCGGAGCTAGCGCTTAGGAGTCTCCGCCCTCTCGGCCGAAGAACAGAGAGGGGGCGCGGGGCGGAGACTGCACCAATTGCATCTGGAATCTGGATTCTGGACTCTGGAGGGCGGTCGAGGAGTCGGGAAAGAGTGGGATAATGTGAAACGTCATTGCGAGGAAGGCGGACAAATCAGGACGCCAGAGGTCGAAACTGTGCGATCGTCGACGGCAGACTTGTCTCATGGTCTGTGCGAGACGTCTACCGTTCTATTTTCAATATGGAAGTCGTATCAGCGGTTGGGCCTAGTCTAGTCTAGTGTATTCACTTAGAAAGCCGATGATGAGCAGGGCCGAGACGTAAACGCCCAATGACGGCGCTTGATTCGTAAGTGCAAATGTAATCTACAAAATCCCTTGTCGAAGTGAACTCGGGTCACAGAGTCAGAGGAGGTGAACGTTCTGCAGTTTTACGGGGACGAGAGTAAACAGGGTTTCAACAGGTATTACCAACCGAGCCTTGGCAGACTATTTACCGCAATGGGACAGGTGACCTGATGCACTGTGACCTCTGACCTCGTGCATGGTCTATCGTAGTGCTTTAAAAAAAAGATAAACAAGAGACTGCTTACTGACGATACCATCACCATGAACAAGTTAAGGTTTAAACACAGTACCGGATATGGAGAGATGTGGTGCTATCTTCTCAACAAAACTCAACATTTTAAAGAAGATATAGATTGGACCAATGATTTGAGATAGAGGGGTGTAGAAATATTGGAAGGACTTCCAGGTAGCTTGCACGTGAAACATGCAGGTAGCTTGCATGTGAAGGACTTGCAGGTAGCTTGCATGTGAAGGACTTGCAGGTAGCTTGCATGTGAAGGACTTGTAGGTAGCTTGCACGTGAAATATGCAGGTAGCTTGCATGTGAAGGACTTGCAGGTAGCTTGCATGTGAAGGACTTGTAGGTAGCTTGCATGTGAAGGACATGTACATAGCTTGTATATGAAGGACATGTACATAGCTTGTATGTGAAGGACATGTACATAGCTTGTATGTGAAGGACATGGAGGTAGCTTGCATGTGAAGGACATGTTGGTAGCTTGCACGTGAAACATGCAGGTAGTTTGCATGTGAAGGACATGTACATAGCTTATATGTGAAGGACATGGAGGTAGCTTGCATGTGAAGGACATGTACATCGCTTGTATGTGAAGGACATGGAGGTAGTTTGCATGTGAAGGACTTGTAGGTGGCTTGCATATGCAGGACATGTAGGTAGTTTGCATGTGAAGGACATGGAGGTAGCTTGCATGTGAAGCACATTTAGGTAGCTTGTATGTGAAGGACATGTAGGTAGTTTGCATGTGAAGGACATGGAGGTAGTTTGCATGTGAAGGACATGTATGTAGTTTGCATGTGAAGGACATGGAGGTAGCTTGCATGTGAAGGACATGTATGTAGTTTGCATGTGAAGGACATGGAGGTAGCTTGTATGTGAAGGACATGGAGGTAGTTTGCATGTGAAGGACATGTAGGTACATTGCATGTGAAGAACTGGTAGGTAGCATGTATATGAAGGTAGCTTGCATGTAAAGGACATGTAGGTAGCTTGTATGTGAAGGACATGTAGGTAGTTTGCATGTGAAGGACATGGAGGTAGTTTGCATGTGAAGGACATGGAGGTAGATGCATGTGAAGGACATGGAGGTAGTTTGCATGTGAAGGACATGGAGGTAGTTTGCATGTGAAGGACATGGAGGTAGTTTGCATGTGAAGGACATGGAGGTAGTTTGCATGTGAAGGACATGGAGGTAGTTTGCATGTGAAGGACATGTAGGTAGTTTGCATGTGAAGGACATGGAGGTAGTTTGCATGTGAAGGACATGTAGGTAGTTTGCATGTGAAGGACATGTAGGTAGTTTGCATGTGAAGGACATGGAGGTAGCTTGCATGTGAAGGACATGTAGGTACCTTGCATGTGAAGAACTGGTAGGTAGCATGTATGTGAAGGACATGAAGGTAGCTTGCATGTAAAGGACATGTAGGTAGCTTGTATGTGAAGGACATGTATGTAGTTTGCATGTGAAGGACTTTGAGGTAGCTTGTATATGAAGGACATGTAGGTAGTTTGCATGTGAAGGACTTGTAGGTGGCTTGCATGTGCAGGACATGTAGGGGGCTTGCATGTGCAGGACATGTAGGTAGTTTGCATGTGAAGCACATGTAGGTAGCATGTATGTGAAGGACATGTAGGTAGTTTGCATGTGAAGGACTTGTCGGTAGCTTGCATGTGAAGGATATGTAGGTAGTTTGCATGTGAAGGACATGTACATAGCTTGCATGTGAAGGACATGTACATAGCTTGCATGTGAAGGACATGTAGGTAGCTTGCATGTGAAGGACATGTAGGTAGTTTGCATGTGAAGGACATGTACATAGCTTGCATGTGAAGGACTTGTCGGTAGCTTGCATGTTGATAAGTAATGGTAACTGGTGTTGGTGTAGACTGTAGAGCATGTATGATGGGACAAATGGCCTCTTCTCTAGTAGACAATATTGAATTATTGAAGTATTGAAGACAATATTGAAGTTTGTGGGGGAGATAGAACACAGAACTGATCAAGATGTAACAGAACAAAAAGAAAAGTAGAAATTAGAAAGAGAGGGGAGGGGGGGGGGGGTACACCAACAGCAGGGTTGAAGAAAAAAATAGAGGAGAAATAAGTGATGTGGAGAATAATGAGGGCAACTGTTGCCTCCTCCCCCTTACCCTTTGCATACATCACAAGATTCTGCAGGGCACACGCAGTCCAGCATCTACCCCCTTTTGGTTAAACGACCTAAATCAAGGATAACCTCCACTTATCCGTTCCTAATTTTCCCCACCTGTGGAACAAACTTCCACATCCTCTACAATCCCCTTCTTCCCTCCAGGTCATCGACAGCTGTTCACCACCATCTCAGATCGTCCCCAATACAAATGCATGATCTGTTCTACCCACACCTGTTGGCTGTGAGAGTAGAGGAAGTCAGTAAACCATGTTTGGAGGTGGTGTTGGATGCCATAGGCAGATCATTTGGAGATCAAGGCAGGGTACCAGATGGTATCGGATGCTCAAGATATGTCGAGAGATAGGGCCCTCATCTTGTGTGACATTGAGGGCAGATTCATTGTTGGGAGAACAGAAGTAGCATGTCCAGGATAAAGCCGCCGAGACTGAATCCTTACGTGCCAAAGTTCCTTCTTGTTGTTGTACATACACAATCATGCACATTTTAAAATTAGTTTGTTCTTAAAAATGTCATTAAAGTCCCAAGATAAATGTCACTTAATGATTCATCTCAGCCCTCTTTGCACGGACACATCAGTTGTCAATAGGGAAACTACAGATCACAAAGTACTTTGCATACATCACAAAGGTACAAATTGTGCCACTGTTCAGGGAGAAATATGCTGGCATTCCGCTACATGAAATAGGGCAAGTGTGTGTGTGTGTGTGTGTGTGTGTGTGTGTGTGTGTGTGTGTGTGTGTGTGTGTGTGTGTGTGTGTGTCTAAAATAGAAAACTGGACGGGCCACTTTATAACTGCGGGCAGTTAGAACCAGGATACAATCTGCCCTGCTTTGATACAGTCCTGGTTTTAACAGACACGTGACCCATGACAACCTCTGAAAAACTGAATTCAGAATTGGATTTTCAATACTTCAAAAAATATATGAGGGGTCCTTGGGATATTTTGGGTCTTTGGCGTCCTCGGGATCTTGGTTTAGCAGCGCACTGGTTTCTTCTCGGTTTAGCAGCGCACTGGTCCATCCTCGGTTTAGCAGCGCACTGGTCCTTCCTCGGTTTAGCAGCATACTGGGCTTTCCTGGATTTAGAGGGAGAGATAAGCCCAAAATGGAAAAGAGAAAAGTCCCACATGGCAAAGAGAAAAGTCCCACGTGGCAAAGAGAAAAGTCCCACGTGGCAAAGAGAAAAGTCCCACGTGGCAAAGAGAAAAGTCCCACGTGGCAAAGAGAAAAGTCCCACGTGGCAAAGAGAAAATCCCCACGTGGCAAAGAGAAAATCCCCACGTGGCAAAGAGAAAAGCCTCACGTGGCAAAGAGAAAACCCCCACGTGGCAAAGAGAAAAGCCCCACGTGACAAAGGGAAAAGCCCCACGTGAGAAAGGGAAAAGCCCCATGTGTTATAGAGAAAAGCCCCACGTGGCAAAGAGAAAAGCCCCATGTGGCAAAGAGAAAAGTCCCACGTGGCAAAGAGAAAAGTCCCACGTGGCAAAGAGAAAAGTCCCACGTGGCAAAGAGAAAATCCCCACGTGGCAAAGAGAAAATCCCCACGTGGCAAAGAGAAAAGCCTCACGTGGCAAAGAGAAAACCCCCACGTGGCAAAGGGAAAAGCCCCACGTGAGAAAGGGAAAAGCCCCATGTGTTATAGAGAAAAGCCCCACGTGGCAAAGAGAAAAGCCCCATGTGGCAAAGAGAAAAGCCCCACGTGGCAAAGAGAAAATCCCCACATGGCAAAGAGAAAATCCCCACGTGGCAAAGAGAAAAAAAATCCACGTGACAAAGGGAAAAGCCCCACGTGAGAAAGGGAAAAGCCCCACGTGGCAAAGAGAAAATCCCCACGTGGCAAAGAGAAAATCCCCACGTGGCAAAGAGATGAGCCCCACGTGGCAAAGAGATGAGCTCCACGTGGCAAAGAGAAAATCCCCACGTGGCAAAGAGAAAATCCCCACATGACAAAGGGAAAAGCCACACGTGAGAAAGGGAAAAACCCCACGTGTTATAGAGAAAAGCCCCACGTTGCAAAGAGAAAAGCCCCACGTGGCAAAGAGAAAAGCCCCACGTGGCAAAGAGAAAAGCCCCATGTGGCAAAGAGAAAATCCCCACGTGGCAAAGAGAAAATCCCCACGTGGCAAAGAGATGAGGCCCGCGTGGCAAAGAGATGAGCCCCGCGTGGCAAAGAGAAAATCCCCACGTGGCAAAGAGAAAATCCCCACGTGGCAAAGAGAAAATCCCCACGTGGCAAAGAGAAAATCCCCACGTGGCAAAGAGAAAATCCCCACGTGGCAAAGAGTAAACTGTCCGTGGCAACAATATTTCTCCAACATTACATTCAAATGGAATATTTTTGTGATTTTATTATTGCCAAACCTCAGGAATTTTTCAAGACATCAAAATGAAACTTACGCAGCTCATTTGTAAGCATGTGTAGCGTATGTGTATAAAATCTGGTCAAAATTAGTAAAAGGGCAAGCTCAATGCCATCCAAAACAGGTAAAACACCTATTGGACTGCAATTAGAAAATGTATCAAGCTAATTTGTTACGCACAACATTCCATCGTGTAAAAACATTTGATAGGTCAAATTTTACAAATTACCAAATTGCCAAATTGCTGTTTCCATGGCAACTATTGTTTCTTGGGGTGCTGCCATAGAGTTAATCATTTGGATTTTTGCAAGTATCCTGATATGCACGACATATTTTATTAATCACCAATGATAGTTCTTCTTCTGAGCGAACCGCCATTGCGGCTTGTGGTCCGTGAATAGTCACTGCCTTGCCACATGAGTAACAGTGGAATTTCATGCTTGCATGGAGGATTGCAGGCATTTCTTTTTCAATCTGTGCATACCGTTGTTCCACCTTAGAGGGGGATCATGAAGTGCATGCAACAGGCTTCCCCTCCTGTCACCGAGACCGCTTTGACTTGCACCCACATGGATCTCTGCCAGTGCATCCACGTCATAGTACCTCAGGACAGGCTGCTGACAGCAGAGGTCCAATCGTTTCCAGAAAGCTTGGTCCTGTGCAGGTTGCCAGTCAAAACACTATCAGCTCTCAGTAAAGCTTGAAGTTGTGCAATGACTTCACTCCGTTGGGGAATCAATTCACCGAGATGAGCAATGAATCCAAGGAAACGCCGTCTGTCCTATATATTCCATGGAATTGGCATATCACGGACGGCTTACATTCTTGAGGGAATCAGCCTTGAGTTCGTCTGCAGTAAGTAGATTCCCAACATACTGAACCTCCTTTTGGCAAACTTTGAATTTCTGCATGTTCAACTTGAGATTGTAGGATGTAGGCCTCTCCATGGCCTGCTTTAAACTGCTGTCGTGATGAGCTCGATCTCATCCTGCAATCATAAAATATCTTCCATGATCGCTGTGGCTCCAGCAATGCCAATCCAATATCGGATCCATGATAAGCCGAAATATTTCTGTGACACATTTCATTCCAAACGGTAACCTCAGCCAAAGAAAACAACCTATCGGGGTATTGAAGGTTGTCAGTTGTGACTACTCCTCATCCAGGAGAACCTGCAAAACCCCACTCTTTCCATCCAATACCGATAATAACTTGACTTCTGCTATTTTGGAGACCACCTCCTCAACCGTCAACATGGGATAGTGTACACATTTAATGGCCTTGTTGAGATCGCCAGGATCCAAACATATTGTTGCGGATATGAGGATTATGTTTTTTTATTGTATAGTAAATTGTTTGATTCTGGCCCCTCCTGCCTCCAGTGTTGTGTAAAGGTTAAAAGGGCGTCCCGGTAGTTAATTCCATAAAGCACACATTGAAGGACACGATAAAACCCTTGTTCAGTAGCTTATATCTTTATTATGTGTCTTAGATTAAGGCTTTGTCGTCCATTAACATGACACTCCATTGCACCAAGTGGAAAAGATAGATTCCCTTCATTCCCATTCCCAAAAACCTCCATTTCCCCTTTCGTCAATTGCCATTCGCATTGCCAACCAACAATTGCCGCCATTGACCACGAGGCAGGGTTGGGGAAGAAAGGTGGGTCCCCACCTCGTCATAGAGGGGAGGAGTGAGTCAGCCCCACTCAACCAACCACGGACAAGGGGTTGAACTTGGAGAGGGTGTGGAGAGAAACATCAAGGAGGTTCGTGAAGGTTGAGGGGCGGGGCCTATATAACCCGCCGCGGGACGTTCCCCAAGGAGATGAGAGATGAGCTATGACAAGAGCTGAGTTGTGTGGTCCAAGGCTGAGCTGCGTGGTGAGGTGCAAAAGAGAGAGCTGGGTTGTGAGGTCCAAGAGAGAGAAAGGAGATCATCCAGGGAAGCACAAAGCCTGCTATTCGTCGCCTTGCTCGCCAGCAGCAGCGTCCACAGCAGCAGCAGCATCCACAGCAGCAGCAGCAGCAGCGTCCACAGCAGCAACAACACTCGACAGCCGTTTGGGGCCTGGACGGCGGTTTGAGCAGGGCCGCGAAGGGACGGCGGCTGCCCAACGAGCCGATCGTGCTGCCGGACCCATTGGACTTTCCTCCTTCCAGCCATTCCTGCCTGCAAGTTCCCCATTCGTGTACGTGAGTTTGTTCTGTTTGTTCTGTCCTGGGTAGTCAATTAAGTCTGTATTAAGCTAGTAATTTTCACTGTGTCACCTGCTTTTTCATGTCCCTGTACATAACCGTGACTGCTCCTTTTTGCTTGTGTGTGTAATAATAAATCCCGTTACTCTTCTGTACGTCTTCTTCTTCCTCTCTACATTCGGTCGTTTTAGAGTTTTCCACATTGAATAGCTGTGGCGTGATCGGGCCAACGTTTGGGTGAATCGGGGAAACTGTTAGGTCGCGGGGCCTCTGCTCGGCAAATATAACATCCTTAACCACGGACCGTAACAATATTCTCAGTTTACCGTTGTGCACTGCAGCTACCATTGAACCACTCGGTTGGTTCCTCCAAAGGAGTTCTGAAATCCCTACCTACCGTACTGTTCAGTTCCTTGATGATTCAAGGCTGTGAGTGGGTGGCGTGCACCATGTACAACACCTTTGGCTGACGGATCTATTATGATTTGGTAGACCCGAGGTAGTCCAATGGACCAATGATATCGGGCCTTCCCGATATAATTGGCCTTCAGTAGACCAATGATATTGGGAAAGTCTCGAAGCTCTAGGGGAACAGACTCACCATTATTTGACAGGAGCTCCACCAGGGAACTCAGCTAAAGCCCCAGTCCCACTGTAGCGATTTTTTTTAGCGAACCACAACGATCTGGCATTCGTGGAGAAAATCGCTTTAGACGTTCCGATTCTTTTTAGTTCGTTCTTGTTCTGTTAAACTTTCCTTGTGCATCGTGCAGATCGTCTCGATTCGTGGAGGCGCTACGACAGTTTTGAAATGTTCAAAACTGTTGTTGCGCCGCAACGATTTAATCACATTCGCCCATTGTCGTTGTGTATTCGCGTGTAATCCTTCCTCTTCTTTGCAATTCTTTGTGACTCTCAACGCTTCGTTGTTAAGATCGCTGCTTTCCGTTGCGGTTCTGGTTCAATTTCTGTCGTGAGGAGAGAAGACACAGAACGGTGGTAGAACGACCTGACTCGATGCGCAATGAGGAAGAACGACGGTCGTTGGTAATCGCAGAAAGCAGAGAAGATTAAGATCGAACAGCTATGAGACAAAGCAACGAGGCACAAGGAGTTACAACGGCTGTATGAGATGAAGAAAGAATACAGAACGACCATGACGATGTAGAACGGTATATAACGATGCCAGTAGGCCCAGCACGATTTTGGGTACGAGGGGTATATAAGAAGGGCCCGATTCTCCTCGAAGTCAGTTTCCAGAGTCGCTCACATCACTGTGGTTCATCACTATGTGGTTCTTAAAGTCACTGTGCCTCCTGTGGGTTGTCATCCTCACCCCTCTTCAGAGACTACAACTAGCACACGACCTCCTGCAGGTTATTAGTTACATGAAATTATTAAAAATAACATATAACATCATGCTAGCCCAGTACTTTTGTATCATTGACATCTAGGTTTTTCATACAGTATCATTCACTCTACCTACATATTTGTTGTAGGTCCAGTTACAGAATGTTCAGAACAACCATGGTGTCGCCCACCTGGTCCAATGTGGAAGGAAATGTTCTCAAGGACTGGCGAAGCGCCACGGAAATGCGCGGTATTTATAGCCTCCGAACAATTCGTACTGCATCGTTCTGACACGTTCCAGTTCTTTCCAGTTCGTTCTAGTTGGTTGCGCTTCCATTCTCCGTCTACCTGTTCCGTTGCGTTTCGTAACACGTCGTTGTACGTCTTCGCCTACTTCGTGTAACTTCGGCTCACACGTCGCACTGCCTCATTCTAGTTCTTTCTGCATCAAGTTTATTCTGCTACATTCGTTGCTAATCAAGTTGATTCGCGAATATTGTCCTGTTGATTAGTTCCTCAACCAGATGTGGCAATCCCGGTGGCATTTCTTGAAATTATTCGTGGCCTAAATCGTTGTAACAATTTCGTACTGTTTCCTTGTGGTTCGCTTAAAAAATCGCCACAGTGGGACTGGGGCTTAAGCAACGAGGCCAAGGTTCTCAGCTGTCTCCCCCAGATATCACGTTCTCCTGATTCAGGTGGACCACCTATTAAGGACTAATGTCTGAAGAACCTCTGAAATGTCTTCCCGTAGTTGATGCCTTTTTCTTCAGCATCGATTAGGTGCATTTTGCCCAGTCACTGTTGCCTACGGCACACCAACATCCAGTGTTTCGGGCGTTTGCAATAGCAACAGGTGAAGCCCATTGCAGGGCATTTCCCTTAGTTCCACAAACGTTGCTCCTTCTATTCCACACCTACAGCAAGCTCTGAATTCCTGTGGCTTCGATGACGAGGCTTGGGATGCGATTTCCTCTGAGTTGTAATGGCTGACACTGCGGTGCCAGCCAGGTGGTCCGAAGGCCCGATGGTCCGAAACGGTTGAATTCGGACCATAGGGCCTTCAGACCATCGGGCCTCGGACCATCGGGCGGACACCAACACTGCAGGTCGGTAAGTTACCTTAATTCTGTACAATACAAATTTGTTTGCGAGACAACTCAAACTGTTGTCCAATCACAAGAGGCTTTGCTAGGGGCAGTCCCTCAACTTGATCCAATAACCTTTCCTGCACCTTGGGTTCATAAATACTAGCGACGATCGCATCTATTGGAATGACCTTGGGATTGACATACTCAGTCGATGAGAAGAATCCTCAGGTCCTTGACAAAGATATCAAAGTCTCCTCACTCCCTTGTTTCCACTTTCTGAGACGGTGTCGGGCAATCCGCACTTGTTCTTTCTCGGACCACATACATTTCAAAATGACTGAACACCCTGTAGGGACCATGTTTCTCACTTTCCTCCATTTGAACGTCTTGTAAACTTTGCGCCCATGTCCACCCAAAATTTGCGCCCATGTCCACCCAAACTTTGCGCCCGTGTCCACCCAAACTTTGCGCCCGTGTCCACCCAAACTTTGCGCCCGTGTCCACCCAAACTTTGCGCCCGTGTCCACCCAAACTTTGCGCCCGTGTCCACCCAAACTTTGCGCCCGTGTCCACCCAAACTTTGCGCCCGTGTCCACCCAAACTTTGCGCCCGTGTCCACCCAAACTTTGCGCCGGTGTCCACCCAAACTTTGCGCCCGTGTCCACCCAAACTTTGCGCCCGTGTCCACCCAAACTTTGCGCCCGTGTCCACCCAAACTTTGCGCCCGTGTCCACCCAAACTCCACCAATATTATTGCAGTATTTTCTGGTGTATTAACCGCACCCCTGTTATTCACCCTCAAAAAAAAAATCATGAAGCTTGATGATGTAGGACTGGAAGTGCGTACTCTTATAAGCCTTGTCGTTGGGTAGATGTTGGGAGATGTGTGCGTGGCGTCGAAGCGACAACATGAACCTGCAGGCCCACGACGAGCTGATCGTGAAGTCCCCAATGCCTCCTGAGCTAAACTCCTCAACTTCAGCCTGACAGGAAGTGTTGTGAATGAAAAACGTGTAAATTCAAACGAATCCCCATTACAAGAGGCCGAGGTTAGGGTGAGTGCTCCCTCAATCCTCATGTTATTGTCCTATAGAGGCCGAGGTTAGGGCGAGTGCTCCCTCAAGCCTCATGTTTTTGTCCTATAGAGGCCGAGGTTAGGGCGAGTGCTCCCTCAATCCTCATGTTATTGTCCTATAGAGGCTGAGGTTAGGGCGAGTGCTCCCTCAATCCTCATGTTATTGTCCTATATCATATAGAGGCCGAGGTTAGGGTGAGTGCTCCCTCAATCCTCATGTTGTTGTCCTATAGAGGCCAAGGTTAGGGCGAGTGCTCCCTCAATCCTCATGTTGTTGTCCTATAGAGGCCGAGGTTAGGGCGAGTGCTCCCTCAATCCTCATGTTATTGTCCTATAGAGGCCGAGGTTAGGGCGAGTGCTCCCTCAATCCTCATGTTATTGTCCTATATCCTATAGAGGCCGAGGTTAGGGTGAGTGCTCCCTCAATCCTCATGTTGTTGTCCTATAGAGGCCGAGGTTAGGGCGAGTGCTCCCTCAATCCTCATGTTATTGTCCTATAGAGGCCGAGGTTAGGGTGAGTGCTCCCTCAATCCTCATGTTATTGCCCTATAGAGGCCGAGGTCAGGGCGAGTGCTCCCTCAATCCTCATGTTATTGTCCTATAGAGGCCGAGGATAGGGTGAGTGCTCCCTCAATCCTCATGTTGTTGTCCAATAGAGGCCGAGGTTAGGGCGAGTGCTCCCTCAATCCTCATGTTATTCTCCTATAGAGGCCGAGGTTAGAGTGAGTGCTCCCTCAATCCTCATGTTATTGTCCTATAGAGGCCGAGGTTAGGGTGAGTGCTCCCTCAATCCTCATGTTATTGTCCTATAGAGGCCGAGGTTAGGGTGAGTGCTCCCTCAATCCTCATGTTATTGTCCTATATCCTATAGAGGCCGAGGTTAGGGTGAGTGCTCCCTCAATCCTCATGTTATTGTCCTATATCCTATAGAGGCCGAGGTTAGTGTGAGTGCTCCCTCAATCCTCATGTTGTTGTCCTATAGAGGCCGAGGTTAGAGTGAGTTCTCCCTCAATCCTCATGTTATTGTCCTATAGAGGCCGAGGTTATGGCGAGTGCTCCCTCAATCCTCATGTTATTCTCCTATAGAGGCCGAGGTTAGGGTGAGTGCTTCCTCAATCCTCATGTTATTGTCCTATGGAGGCCGAGGTTAGGGCGAGTGCTCCCTCAATACTCATGTTATTGTCCTATAGAGGCCGAGGTTAGGGTGAGTGCTCCCTCAATCCTCATGTTATTGTGCTATAGAGGCTGAGGTTAGGGCGAGTGCTCCCTCAATACTCATGTTATTGTCCTATAGAGGCCGAGGTTAGGGTGAGTGCTCCCTCAATCCTCATGTTATTGTCCGACCGAGGCCGAGGTTAGGGTGAGTGCTCCCTCAATCCTCATGTTATTGTCCGAAAGAGGATGAGGTTATGGCGAGTGCTCCCTCAATCCTCATGTTATTGTCCTATAGAGGCCGAGGTTAGGGTGGGTGCTCCCTCAATCCTCATGTTATTATCCTATAGAGGCCGAGGTTAGGGTGAGTGCTCCCTCAATCCTCATGTTATTGTCCTATAGAGGCCGAGGTTAGGGTGAGTGCTCCCTCAATCCTCATGTTATTGTCCTATAGAGGCCGAGGTTAGGGCGAGTGCTCCCTCAATCCTCATGTTATTGTCCTATAGAGGCAGAGGTAACGGTGAGTGCTCCCTCAATCCTCATGTTATTGTCCTATAGAGGCCGAGGTAAGGGTGAGTGCTCCCTCAATCCTCATGTTATTGTCCTATAGAGGCCGAGGTAAGGGTGAGTGCTCCCTCAATCCTCATGTTATTGTCCTATAGAGGCCGAGGTAAGGGTGAGTGCTCCCTCAATCCTCATGTTATTGTCCTATAGAGGCCGAGGTAAGGGTGAGTGCTCCCTCAATCCTCATGTTATTGTCCTATAGAGGCCGAGGTAAGGGCGAGTGCTCCCTCAATCCTCATGTTATTGTCCTATAGAGGCCGAGGTAAGGGTGAGTGCTCCCTCAATCCTCATGTTATTGTCCTATAGAGGCCGAGGTAAGGGTGAGTGCTCCCTCAATCCTCATGTTATTGTCCTATAGAGGCCGAGGTAAGGGTGAGTGCTCCCTCAATCCTCATGTTATTGTCCTATAGAGGCCGAGGTAAGGTTGGTTGCTCCCTCAATCCTCATGTTATTGTCCTATAGAGGCCGAGGTAAGGGTGAGTGGTCCCTCAATCCTCATGTTATTGTCCTATAGAGGCCGAGGTAAGGGCGAGTGCTCCCTCAATCCTCATGTTATTGTCCTATAGAGGCCGAGGTAAGGGTGAGTGCTCCCTCAATCCTCATGTTATTGTCCTATAAAGGCCGAGGTAAGGGTGAGTGCTCCCTCAATCCTCATGTTATTGTCCTATAGAGGCCGAGGTAAGGGTGAGTGCTCCCTCAATCCTCATGTTATTGTCCTATAGAGGCCGAGGTAAGGGTGAGTGCCCCCTCAATCCTCATGTTATTGTCCGAAAGAGGCTGAGGTTAGGGCGAGTGCTCCCTCAATCCTCATGTTATTGTCCTATAGAGGCCGAGGTTAGGGCGAGTGCTCCCTCAATCCTCATGTTATTGTCCTATAGAGGCCGAGGTTAGGGTGAGTGCTCCCTCAATCCTCATGTTATTGTCCTATAGAGGCCGAGGTTAGGGTGAGTTCTCCCTCAATCCTCATGTTATTGTCCTATAGAGGCCGAGTTTAGGGTGAGTGCTCCCTCAATCATGTTATTGTCCTATAGAGGCCGAGGTAAGGGTGAGTGCCCCCTCAATCCTCATGTTATTGTCCGAAAGAGGCTGAGGTTAGGGCGAGTGCTCCCTCAATCCTCATGTTATTGTCCTATAGAGGCCGAGGTAAGGGTGAGTGCCCCCTCAATCCTCATGTTATTGTCCTATAGAGGCTGAGGTTAGGGTGAGTGCTCCCTCAATCCTCATGTTATTGTCCTATAGAGGCCGAGGTAAGGGTGAGTGCCCCCTCAATCCTCATGTTATTGTCCGAAAGAGGCTGAGGTTAGGGCGAGTGCTCCCTCAATCCTCATGTTATTGTCCTATAGAGGCCGAGGTTAGGGCGAGTGCTCCCTCAATCCTCATGTTATTGTCCTATAGAGGCCGAGGTAAGGGTGAGTGCCCCCTCAATCCTCATGTTATTGTCCGAAAGAGGCTGAGGTTAGGGCGAGTGCTCCCTCAATCCTCATGTTATTGTCCTATAGAGGCCGAGGTTAGGGCGAGTGCTCCCTCAATCCTCATGTTATTGTCCTATAGAGGCCGAGGTTAGGGTGAGTGCTCCCTCAATCCTCATGTTATTGTCCTATAGAGGCCGAGTTTAGGGTGAGTGCTCCCTCAATCGTCATGTTATTGTCCTATAGAGGCCGAGGTTAGGGCGAGTGCTCCCTCAATCCTCATGTTATTGTCCTATAGAGGCCGAGGTTAGGGTGAGTGCTCCCTCAATCCTCATGTTATTGTCCTATAGAGGCCGAGTTTAGGGTGAGTGCTCCCTCAATCCTCATGTTATTGTCTATTTTTACTGTTACAGTGGTTTATTTTATTTAAATTATAATGTTTAAGAACGGGTTCTTGGGGTTAAGAGGGAGAGGATCAGTGCAAATACAAAGGAAGTCTTTGGTACAAATCAGTCACTATACCTTTGGGATCATCATGAATCATTTGCTTAAACCAACACATCTCAGAATAAAAAAGGAAAGTGCTATCACAAAGGTAACAGTATTGAGGTTGGAAAATATATAACATCAAAGTAGAGAAGCAAATCCCCAAAACGAATTCCATTAAAAACATGCGTGGAATAGTAATATTAAATGACACAAAGGAGGGAGTGGCGGGTGGATGATGGGTTCAGGAGCTAAAACAAAACCAGGACACCCCAGCAGCTGCAGCACCTCCCGGGGAATAAAGGAGCAGAGAAAGGGAGCGGTGCTTGCAGGGAGCTGAACGAGTCTCCTGGGGAATCCCAAGGAGTTAATACATGTGTTAATACGGTGGGCTGGCCCTGGCCTGCCGCATGTCGCCCCCAAATGGCGCCGACATACACTTAACCAGTCACAGCTGCTCGGCCTTATGTCCCAGGCCCCAGCTTGCTCCCAAGACCTGGAACTAGCAGAGTTACCAATCAATAGGGTAATTGTCTCGAGTCTGCTTGGGTAATTTCGAGCACACAAACATTGTAAGGTTAGCTTCAAAATCTTTACAAGCTCTACTGATACACCTTATAAATAGGTAGGCGCAGGCCTACAGTTTCCTTAACACCAAGACCAATTATAAAAAGGCGAGAGGACGTCATTACACGGTCTGTGAGGTAATGCAGGGCAATGGTGGCGCAGGTGGCCCATTGGTCACAGTCGTTCGCATGATTGGAAGTGATTATTTTCCCAAACCACGTTTCGCTGCCATAATGCGACCAGAACCTCAAATTGACAACGAAAGTGACTTGTGTAGAGAAGTAGCATCATGGAGGGACAGCTAAAGGGGTTGATGTGGTGGTTAAGGACGAATGATGAGGTTAATAACGAATGATGAGGTTAAGAACGAATGATGAGGTTAATAACGAATGATGAGGTTAAGAACGAATTATGAGGTTAAGAACGAATTATGAGGTTAAGAACGAATTATGAGGTTAAGAACGAATGATGAGGTTAATAACGAATGATGAGGTTAAGAACGAATTATGAGGTTAAGAACGAATTATGAGGTTAAGAACGAATGATGAGGTTAATGACGAATGCTGTGATTAAGAACGAATGATGAGGTTAATAACGAATGATGAGGTTAAGAACGAATTATGAGGTTAAGAACGAATGATGAGGTTAATGACGAATGATGAGGTTGAGAACGAATGATGAGGTTAATAACGAATGATGAGGTTATTAACGAATGATGAGGTTATTAACGAATGATGAGGTTAAGAACGAATGATGAGGTTAAGAACGAATGATGAGGTTAAGAACGAATGATGAGGTTAATAACGAATGATGAGGTTAAGAACGAATGATGAGGTTAATAACGAATTATGAGGTTAATAACGAATTATGAGGTTAAGAACGAATGATGAGGTTAATGACGAATGATGAGGTTAATAACGAATTATGAGGTTAAGAACGAATGATGAGGTTAACAACGAATGATGAGGTTAAGAACGAATGATGAGGTTAATAACGAATTATGAGGTTAAGAACGAATGATGAGGTTAATAACGAATTATGAGGTTAATAACGAATTATGAGGTTAAGAACGAATGATGAGGTTAATGACGAATGATGAGGTTAATAACGAATGATGAGGTTAATAACGAATGATGAGGTTAATAACGAATGATGAGGTTAAGAACGAATGATGAGGTTAATAACGAATTATGAGGTTAATAACGAATTATGAGGTTAAGAACGAATGATGAGGTTAATGACGAATGATGAGGTTGAGAACGAATGATGAGGTTGAGAACGAATGATGAGGTTAATAACGAATGATGAGGTTAATAACGAATGATGAGGTTAATAACGAATGATGAGGTTATTAACGAATGATGAGGTTAAGAACGAATGATGAGGTTAATAACGAATGATGAGGTTAAGAACGAATGATGAGGTTAAGAACGAATGATGAGGTTAAGAACGAATGATGAGGTTAAGAACGAATGATGAGGTTAAGAACGAATGATGAGGTTAAGAACGAATTATGTTTTGTTTTTGTATACAAGATCGAGGCTCGTGTAAGAGCTAATACATTAAACACAAAAAACATAAACAAATGGACACATGAAACATAAATTAAAGGGAGTGGGAGACAAGATGGGGAGAGAGAGGGGAGCACACAAGTACAACAGTAGAGAACAGGGACATCGGGAGATCTGTGGGAGGGAGAGGGCTTGGGGGAGGGGAAGGGAGGGTACATGGTTGTTAAGAAAGAACGAATTATGTGATTGTTAAGAACGAATGATTGGGTTGTTAAGAATGAATGAATTATGTGATTGTTAAGAATGAATGATGTAGTTGTTAAGATCGAATGATTGGGTTGTTAAGAATGAATGAATTATGTTATTGTTAAGAATGAATGATGTAGTTGTTAAGATCGAATGATTGGGTTGTTAAGAATGAATGAATTATGTGATTGTTAAGAATGAATGATTGGGTTGTTAAGAATGAATGATTGGGTTGTTAAGAATGAATGAATTATGTGATTGTTAAGAACGAATGATTGGGTTGTTAAGAATGAATGAATTATGTGATTGTTAAGAATGAATGATGTAGTTGTTAAGATCGAATGATTGGGTTGTTAAGAATGAATGAATTATGTGATTGTTAAGAATGAATGATGTAGTTGTTAAGATCGAATGATGTAGTTGTTAAGAATGAATGATGTGGTTGTTAAGAACGAATAATGTGGTTGCTAAGAACGAATGACATTACAATGTTCGAATCCCGACCCGGCTATAACATTTCAGCCCGGTGTTGCACAGGTAGGATGATTCATCCAAGATGTAGAACATAGATTCATTCATCTATGTCCCTCGGATGGACGTGAAATGGGTGTCTCATCCGAGAGCATTCATACTGGTGGACATCAAAGATCCTACGGTGTCCTTCGCGAAGTGTAGGCGAGCTTTCAGCGGTGCCATGTCCAAATTCCAAATTCCTGCCCTAACTATAGTCAAACGTCAGGCCTGGCCATCTGGTTCGTGAAGACTTGCACCAAGCTTCCCCTGGCCGACCCCACAAGAAAAGGTGGGATGGTGGTGGCTGTTAAAAAGAAAAAGAAAAAGTAAAATAAGAAGAAGAAAAAAGAAGAAGAAGAAGAAAAGCAGAAGAGGAATAAGAAGAAGACTGATTTTAAAGCCTATTTTATTTTGTTGGCAAAGTTTGAGGACAAAAACACATGTCCATTGGGGGGGGCTCCTGTTGCAGCCATGCTATCCGTAATTATATGCAACCAGATCTGTGCAGCATTTTTATACATAACCCTAAGTATGCTGGGATGTTATTGGCTTTATTAACACATGGGCCACACCTGTGTGGAAGCCGTTGCTTGGTGTCCCTCATTTACACAGGTGTTTCCATTTTTTGTCCACTACCTGAAGATTGCAAATACTTATGCCTAGGTCACACATAGGTGGATTTGCCGGCGACTACTGGCGACTGAAAAAATCGCCACCATCCGCCGACAATCGTAATGAAACCGTAATGGACAGTCGCCTGTAGTCGTGGTTATCCTCCCCAGGTCGCCTGCAGTCGGCAAGAGTCGCAAAGGGGCCAAAAAGTTTTTTAAATGTTTAAAAACGGCGCGCTCAGTCGCAATGGAAAAAAATCCGCCATGCTGTCGTGATGGAACCGCCATGCTGTCGTCGGTATCCGTAATAAGAGCGTAAAGCGGCCGCAACCCAGTCGCTCATAGTCTTCCGCAATCGCCCCACCAGCTAGCACGGCAGAGATGCGAATGCCATACGGCCTTCCTGCGGCATCTTCCCGACTACGGGCCGACACTGTTGCGGCTGCATATCGACTACAGAAGAACTGCCACGTCTCCCCTGCGGCTATGGGAGACTGACGACGACAGCAGTAGGATTAGTGGCGGCCGAGTTACGAGTCAATGTGGCCACCTGCAGTCGCCATACTGCCGCCTGACCATATTTTATGGTCACATTACCACCCGACATCGCCAGTAGTCGCCGAAAAATCTTGATCGCCGGCAGTCGCCGGTAGTCGCCAAAATATCCGCCTATGTGTGACCTAGGCATTAGCTTCCTGTAATAACCATTTCGAGAATACTTGGGTTGAAATTGAGCAGATGGAGACAATCTTGGAATTTCAACAAAAAAAATTATATTGGAGTTTTGTCACGAGCTTGAGTGATTTCCACTTGTCCTTTGTGGTTTGTATTTGCATACTCATTGGAAGAACTACCAAACAGTTCTTCACCACCTCCTGTATCATCATGCATCATTTTTCAACCTCCTTGCTCTGTCTCTTCCAGGTTACTGCAGATGCACACGGTCCATCTTTCAACCTCCTTGCTCTGTCTCTTCCAGGTTACTGCAGGTGCACACGGTCCATCTTTCAACCTCCTTGCTCTGTCTCTTCCAGGTTACTGCAGATGCACACGGTCCATCTTTCAACCTCCTTGCTCTGTCTCTTCCAGGTTACTGCAGGTGCACACGGTCAATCTTTCGACCTCCTTGCTCTGTCCCTTCCAGGTTACTGCAGGTACACATGGTCCATCTTTCGACCTCCTTGCTGTGTTCCTTCCAGGTTACTGCAAATGCACACGGTCAATCTTTCGACCTCCTTGCTCTGTCCCTTCCAGGTTACTGCACTACTGCAGGTACACATGGTCCATCTTTCGACCTCCTTGCTCTGTCCCTTCCAGGTTACTGCACTACTGCAGGTACACATGGTCCATCTTTCGACCTCCTTGCTCTGTCCCTTCCAGGTTACTGCAGATGCACACGGTCAATCTTTCGACCTCCTTGCTCTGTCCCTTCCAGGTTACTGCAGGTACACACGGTCCATCTTTCAACCTCCTTGCTCTGTCCCTTCCAGGTTACTGCAGGTACACATGGTCCATCTTTCGACCTCCTTGCTGTGTTCCTTCCAGGTTACTGCAGATGCACACGGTCAATCTTTCGACCTCCTTGCTCTGTCCCTTCCAGGTTACTGCACTACTGCAGGTACACATGGTCAATCTTTCGACCTCCTTGCTCTGTCTCTTCCAGGTTACTGCACTACTGCAGGTACACATGGTCCATCTTTCGACCTCCTTGCTGTGTTCCTTCCAGGTTACTGCAGATGCACACGGTCAATCTTTCGACCTCCTTGCTCTGTCCCTTCCAGGTTACTGCAGGTGCACATGGTCCATCTTTCGACCTCCTTGCTGTGTTCCTTCCAGGTTACTGCATATGCACATGGTCCATCTTTCAACCTCCTTGCTGTGTCCCTTCCAGGTTACTGCAGGTGCACACGGTCCATCTTTCAACCTCCTTGCTGTGTCCCTTCCAGGTTACTGCAGATGCACACGGTCCATCTTTCGACCTCCTTGCTGTGTCCCTTCCAGGTTACTGCAGATGCACACGGTCCATCTTTCAACCTCCTTGCTCTGTCTCTTCCAGGTTACTGCAGATGCACACGGTCCATCTTTCAACCTCCTTGCTCTGTCTTTTCTTCTTTTTTTTTTGTATACAAGATCGAGGCTCGTGAAAGAGCTAACATTAATCACACAAAAAGACAAACCGACACACAAAACACAAAAAACAAGGGGAGCGGCAGACAAGATGGGGAGAGAGGGGGAAGGACACAAAAGATAGGGGGAAGAGGGGGAAGGACACAAACACAACATTTGAGAGCAGGGACATCGGGAGGACTTGGGGGGAGGTGGGAGAGGATTAAAACATATGAACACTGCAAGGACTCTGGGGTGAATTACCGGGGGTAGAAAAGATCAAGGTTTTCGATGGGGGACGATAAGAGATGGTGGTGAACAGCTGTTTTAAAGACCTGGAGGGAGGAGTGGGATTGAAGGGAGTGGGGGAGTTTGTTCCAGAGGCGGGAGAAAAGGGGAATGAAAGAGTGAAGGTGAGCAGAGAGTCTAGACTATGGCAGTTTAACCATAAGAGGGTTGCAGGCAGATCTTGTGCGACCTGAAGGAATATTGGGGGGACAGAGCACAGAGAGAGCTGGGGGAGCAAGGCCGGAGAGGAGTCGGTAGAAGACAGAAAGACCACCAACCTGCCTGCGGTGAGTGAGTGAAAGGCCCTCGGCGTTGACTACATCGCAGGAGATTCCAATGATTCTGAAAGCTTTGGCCTCAACAGCGTGAAGCCGAGCAAGGTGTGAGGCAGGAGCACCAGCCCAGAGGGGGGAACAGTATTCCATTGAGCTGCGGATGAAAGCCTTGTATGTGGTGAGGAGCTCAGGTGTGCCAAGGAAGGACTTCGCACGACGGAGGATGCCCAGTCGGCGACTGGCTTTGGAGGCCAGCTTGGAAATGTGGTTTTCCCAAGAAAGATCATGGCAGATAGTGAGACCCAAAAGCTTGAGCGACAGAACTTCTTGGAGAGGATTGTTGAGAAAGTAGATGGGAGGGTTGTCCAGTCGGTCCTTTCGGAGAGACATTGTAAGAGTGTGAGATTTGTCAGGATTGAAAGACATGTTCCACTTGTTTGACCAGTCTGTGATTTTGTCCAGGTCTGCAGAGAGTGAGGAGGCTGCAGACTGCCGATCTGAGGGATGAGGAATGGAGCGACAGAGAGTAGAGTCGTCAGCAAAGAGATAGAGAGGATTTTCAAGAGAGTCAGAGAGATCATTGATGAAGACCAGAAAAAGCACAGGGCCCAGAACACTACCTTGGGGAACTCCAGCCTGAACAGGAAGAGGAGATGAGAGAAACCCATTCAGGGCCACACGTTGACTACGACCAGAGAGGAAGTCCGCCAGCCATGCGTGGAGATTTCCATGGATACCAAAGGAGGAGAGTTTGGAGAGCAGAGCAGGGTGCCAGACCGTATCGAAGGCACGTGAAATGTCAAGGGAGACAGCTCTAATTTCCTGTTTGGTGTTGAGGACCTCCATCCATTGTTGAGAAAGCAGAAGCAGCATGTCCAGAGTAGAGTGACCAGGTCTGAAACCAAATTGATGATCAGAGATCAAGCCATTGGAGAAGAGGAAAGATTTAATATCTGAAGCAATGATGGATTCCATGACTTTGCTGATAATTGGGAGAAGGCTGATTGGTCTGTAGTTGCTGGGATCTGTTTTTGCACCTTTTTTGTGCAAAGCGGTGATGTTGGCTGATTTCCAAGCAGATGGCAGATGACCTTGAGCAAAAGAGAGGGTGAAGAGAACAGAAAGAGGGAGTGAAAGAGCAGAAGAACATGATTTTAGGACCCGTGGGCTGATGCCGTCAGGACCAGTTGCAGAATCAGAGTCGAGGGTTGACAGAAACTTTTCCACCTTGTCAGGAGGAAAGGACACAGAGTCCAGGAGCAGCTGGGTACGACTGGGTACGGTGGGTACAGAGAGGGATGGGTTTGGGACACAAGATTTAGAGGCAAACACAGAGTTGAGGCATTCAGCTTTTTCACGTGCGGAGTCAGCCGTTAAGCCGTTTGAGGTGAGGGAGGGGATGGAGGAGGAACAAACACCAGAAACAGATTTGACCAGACGCCACCAGGATTTGGAAGAGGGAGACAGATAAGAGCGTTCGGTCTTGAGAATGGTGAGATATTGTTTCCTGGCTCTCCTGAGGGTGGACACACACTTGTTTCGGGCTTTGTGAAAGGAAATGAGATTTCCTTCTGTTGGATTTGCTTTCCAGGAGACGAAAGCAAGTTGTTTCAGGGCAACAGCCTCACCACAAGATTCCGTGTACCATGGACGGGAGGAAGGGTATGACAACTGAAGACGAGATGGTATAAATCTGTGCATGAGAGAGAGCAATTTACTTTGAAAGCAATTTACTTTGAATTTAAATTTACTCTTCCAGGTTACTGCAGGTGCACACGGTCCATCTTTCAACCTCCTTGCTCTGTCTCTTCCAGGTTACTGCAGGTGCACACTGTTGCTAGTAAACTACTTCTCGTGAAACTCCCAAAATATAGACTCACTGCTGACTTCAACTCATTTGTTACTCTTGTCTCTCATTTGCAGAACCAAATTCCTCAATGTTTTCAATGGCATCCTTCCAGGGTGTCAACCTGGCTGATTCCTGCCACCTCAAGTCATCCCGCATCCATACTCTTGATCTTTTCTACTTTCATTACTCCTCCCAAATCCAAATCCCACTCCTCCCTTTCCAGGTTATTATTCCCACACAACCCCTTCATCCTCCTTTTTGTTTTTGTTCCATCTTTGTTTCATCCCCAGTTTTTCCCTTCCTCTTCTTCCTGTGTTTGAGTTTGTATCCAGCTTGTTCACCATTTTGGTCATCCTCCACCTCTCTGATTTAATTCTCCTCCATGCTAATTTTTTCCTCCATCCAGCTGTTGGGTTTTCCCCCCTTTCCACTATGGTCTTTTTGTTATATTAAATGTCTGGTAATTCTCATGAAATTGTCCCGCTGAGTGCGGAGGGAAACGTGATTTCAAAAATTATGTCATTGGCACCCAGAGTGCCCGAGGAAGTTACATCACTTCCCCCAAGCTCAGTGGCTGTGTTTGTCTGGTCAGGTTTGGTGTTGTCTCATGTACTTTTTTTTGTTTGTTTTTGTATACAGAATCGAGGCTCGTGAAAGAGCTAACATTTATCACACAAACAAATCAAACAGACAAACAAACAAAGTATATAAAAAGGGGAGCGGTAGACAAGATGGGGAGAGAAGGGGAAGCACATAAACACAACATTTGAGAGCAGGGACATCGGGAATGTGTGGGAGGGAGAGGGCTTGGGGGAGGCGGCGTGGGAAGGGGGGGGGGGGGGCGGGTGGGAGAAGTATAAACACAGTACACCAAGGACTTCCAGGAAAAAAGTTGGTATTTAAAAAAAGTGGATTTGGGGTGAAATTAGCGGGGGTAGAAAAGATCAAGGTTTTGGATGGGGGAAGATAAGAGATGGTGGTGAACAGCTGTTTTAAAGACTTGGAGGGTGGAGTGGGATTGAAGAGAGTGAGGGAGTTTGTTCCAGAGGCAGGAGAAACGAGGAATGAAGGAGTGAAGGTGAGCAGAAAGTCTTGATTTTGGCAGTTTAACCATAAGAGGGTTGCAGGCAGATCTTGTGCGACCTGTAGGAATATTTGGGGGACAGAGCCCAGAGAGGGCTGGGGGGGCAAGGCCAGAGAGGAGTCCGTAGAAGACGGAAAGACCACCAACCTGCCTGCGGTGAGTGAGTGAAAGGCCCTCGGAGTTCGCTTCACCGCAGGAGATTCCAATGATTCTGAAAGCTTTGGTTTCAACAGCGTGAAGACGAATAAGGAGTGAGGCAGGAGCACCAGCCCATAGGGGAGAGCAGTGTGTCTACTTGTCTGCATGTGTGGAGACTTGTGTTGCAGCTCCTCCATTAACTTTATACTTTGGAATAAAAAAAAGAAAATTTTAATTTCTCCTTAAAATTTCCCGCCAAGTACGGAGAAAAAAAAGTGGTGAAAAATTATGTCATTGCCACCCAGAGTGCCCCAGGAAGTTACATCACTTCCCCCAAGCCCAGCGGCTGTGTTTGTCTGAAGTCATCTGGTGGTCTGTCATGTACTTGTCTGCAAGTATGTGTGACTTGTGTTGAAGCTCCTCCATGAGCTTTTAGAACATGAAAAAGTAAAAGGAAAAAAATAATACAAGAATCCTCAAAAAGGTATAACTGAATAAAGGTAAATATGAACTCTTTTGATTTGTACTCGTAAACCAAAGGACACGATGCTAAGGTATGACGCAAAGTTAATTTACACACATCAACTGCACAGCACCTCCAGAAAAGTCCAGAAAAGGAAGAGTCAATGGAGTCCATGAGAATTTGAGTTTGTTGCAAATAAGTTTGCATTCCAGCCCAAGACACAATAGTACACCTGCGGGGACCGCAAAGGAGGCGAGACAACACAGTTACATGCCAGGTGACGGTGCAAAATCGAGCAGGTGGTCATCCACAGATCAGGTAAGGGTGTGCGCCCAACACAGTACACAACAGGAACACAATGACCTCGTACCGTAAACAGAGCCAAGTACGGTCCCCACTGATTCGGTGATCGCTCCCTCTTACTGTGCTCAGCAACAGTGCCACCTCATGTCAGAAAAAGGTACTCTGGCAACTCCAGTGTCTAACTGATCCAATAAATGAACTGTCGAGCCCCTCCCTCTTCGAGAAATGTCCACGTCTCCAAGGCAATGAAAGATTGATCATCAGCTCATCCAAATGCAAAGCAATCAGCAGCATCATCCATGAAGGCTACATCTGCCTCGCCAATAGCTTCATCCAGGGATTGGCCGTCTAAGTGTGCCTCTGACACCTTTGTTATAATGTCTTGGATGTGTTTGTCTTAACCCTCCTGTGTCTTGGATACTTTTGTCTTAACCCTCCTGTGTCTTGGATGTTTTTGTCTTTCTTAACCCTCCTGTGTCTTGGATGATTTTCTCTTAACCCTCCTGTGTCTCGGATCTTTTTGTCTTACTTAACCCTCCTTTGTGTTGGATGTTTTTGTCTTACTTAACCCTCCTTTGTCTTGGATGTTTTTGTCTGACTTAACCCTCCTGTATATTGGATGTTTTTGTCTTACTTAACCATCCTTTGTCTTGGATGTTTTTGTCTTACTTAACCCTCCTGTGTCTTGGATCTTTTTGTCTTACTTAACCCTCCTGTGTCTTGGATGTTTTTGTCTTACTTAACCCTCCTTTGTCTTGGATGTTTTTGTCTGACTTAACCCTCCTGTATATTGGATGTTTTTGTCTTACTTAACCATCCTTTGTCTTGGATCTTTTTGTCTTACTTAACCCTCCTGTGTCTTGGATGTTTTTGTCTGACTTAACCCTCCTGTATATTGGATGTTTTTGTCTTACTTAACCATCCTTTGTCTTGGATCTTTTTGTCTTACTTAACCCTCCTGTGTCTTGGATGTTTTTGTCTGACTTA
>NC_136262.1:143870183-143887683 GCF_964187855.1 Myxine glutinosa | reverse complement strand
CCACGTGACCAATGACGTCAGCATTATTTTTTTCTCCACTAATTTATTCCTAGATTATGCTCAAGAAATTTCATCTTGATCGGATGACGTTTTGTACTTGTCAAATGATGACGTCATAATGGAGGCACCTATGACATCATCATTAACATATTTTATTCCCCATGGAGAGTTCTTTACAATGAGCCATGTCTCAATTTTTTTCTATTCAGCACTTTCGGAGATATAGAGGTGCAAAGTTGTTCGGGTTTTCCAAGATGGCGGCCGAACCACGTGACCTATAACTTCATAATTATCATTTAAAAAATTCTGCAGGTGGAGTTGCACCTATGGTGAAATTATCTTGTCAATCGGACCAAAGGTTGCAGAGAAAATCATATTTATTCTGTGCGGACAAACATAAAAAACAAAGACAGACAGACAAACAAACAAACAAACAGACAGACAGATAGACAGATGAAAAATCCCTCATAGAGTGACACTTGGCAAAACAGAACAAAGTAGCATGACATTCAGTGGAGCATCCTTTTGACATCAAAAATAATTAGTGGTTGAATTCAGTGACCTGATATGCAAACCGTCTTCAAAGTTTAAGTTAAGATGATGAAAATTGACAATTTTATAAATTCGGCCTATGTTGACCTTTTGGCCTGCGTTGACCTCAAAAATTGTTGGTGGTTGCTTTCAGTAAGGTGATATGTCAATCCTCTTCAAATTTCAAGTCAATCGGATGAAAATTGAGGGTTTTACAAATTCAAAAAAAAGTGGTTGACCTTTGGCCTACATTGACCATTTGGCCCACGCTGATCTCGAAAATAGTTGGTGGTTGAATTCTGTAAGCCGACCTGTATATCCTATTCAAATTTCAAGTCAATCGGATGAAAATTGAGGAATTTATGAATGAATCATCGTTTTAAGGCCATTTTCCCCGCTTGAGGATTTTAGAAATTTGAAAAAAGTGGTTGACCTTTGGCCTATGTTGACCTTTTGGCCTATGTTGATCTCAAAAATAGTTGGTGGTTGAATTCAGTTCGCCGATATGTAAATCCTATTCAAATTTCAAGTCAATCGGATGAAAATTGAGGATTTTAGAAATTTGAAATGGTTGTTGACCTTTGGCCTATGTTGACCTTTTCGCCGATGCTGATCTCAAAAAGAGTTGGTGGTTGAATTCAGTTTGCCGATATGTATATCCTATCCAAATTTCAAGTCAATCAGATGAAAATTGAGGATTTTAGAAATTCAAAAAAAGTGGTTGACCTTTGGCCTATGTTGACCTTTTGGCCTATGCTGATCTCAAAAATAGTTGATGGTTGAATTCAGTTTGCCGATATGTATATCCTATTCAAATCTCAAGTCAATCATATGAAAATTGAGGATTTAAAAAATTTGAAAAAAGTGGTTGACCTTTGGCCTACGCTGATCTCAAAAATAGTTGGTGGTTGAATTTAGTAAACCGATATGTAAATCCTATTCAAATTTCAAGTCAATCGGATGAAAATTGAGGATTTTAGAGATTTGAAAAAAGTTGTTGACCTTTGGCCTATGTTGACCTTTTGGCCGAAGCTAATCTCAAAAATAGTTGGTGGTTGAATTCAGTTTGCCGATTTGTAAATCCTATTCAAATTTCAAGTCAATCGGCTGAAAATTGAGGATTTTAGAGATTTGAAAAAAGTTGTTGACGTTTGGCCTATGTTGACCTTTTGGCCGAAGCTAATCTCAAAAATAGTTGGTGGTTGAATTCAGTAAGCTGATATGTAAATCCGATTCAAATTTCAAGCCAATCGCATGAAAATTGAGGATTTTAGACATTCAAAAAAAAGTGGTTGACCTTTGGCCTACGTTAACCTTTTGGCCCACGCTGATCTAAAAAATAGTTGGTGGTTGAATTCAGTAAGCCGACATGTATATCGTATTCAAATTTCAAGTCAATCGGATGAAAATTGAGGATTTTAGAAATTTGAAAAAAGTGGTTGACCTTTGGCCTATGTTGACCTTTTGGCCTATGTTGATCTCAAAATAGTTGGTGGTTGAATTCAGTTCGTCGATATGTAAATCCTATTCAAATTTCAAGTCAATCGGATGAAAATTGAGGATTTTAGAAATTTGAAATGGTTGTTGACCTTTGGCCTATGTTGACCTTTTGGCCGAAGCTAATCTCAAAAATAGTTGGTGGTTGAATTCAGTTTGCCGATATGTAAATCCTATTCAAATTTCAAGTCAATCGGATGAAAATTGAGGATTTTAGAGATTTGAAAAAAGTTGTTGACGTTTGGCCTATGTTGACCTTTTGGCCGAAGCTAATCTCAAAAATAGTTGGTGGTTGAATTCAGTAAGCCGATATGTAAATCCGATTCAAATTTCATGCCAATCGCATGCAAATTGAGGATTTTAGACATTCAAAAAAAAGTGGTTGACCTTTGGCCTACGTTGACCTTTTGGCCCACGCTGATCTAAAAAATAGTTGGTGGTTGAATTCAGTAAGCCGACATGTATATCGTATTCAAATTTCAAGTCAATCGGATGAAAATTGAGGATTTTAGAAATTTGAAAAAAGTGGTTGACCTTTGGCCTATGTTGACCTTTTGGCCTATGTTGATCTCAAAATAGTTGGTGGTTGAATTCAGTTCGTCGATATGTAAATCCTATTCAAATTTCAAGTCAATCGGATGAAAATTGAGGATTTTAGAAATTTGAAATGGTTGTTGACCTTCGGCCTATGTTGACCTTTTGTCCGATGGTGATCTCAAAAAGAGTCGGTGGTTGAATTCAGTTTGCCGATATGTATATCCTATTCAAATTTCAAGTCAATCGGATGAAAATTGAGGATTTTAGAGATTTGAAAAAAGTTGTTGACGTTTGGCCTATGTTGACCTTTTGGCCGAAGCTAATCTCAAAAATAGTTGGTGGTTGAATTCAGTAAGCTGATATGTAAATCCGATTCAAATTTCAAGCCAATCGCATGAAAATTGAGGATTTTAGACATTCAAAAAAAAGTGGTTGACCTTTGGCCTACGTTGACCTTTTGGCCCACGCTGATCTAAAAAATAGTTGGTGGTTGAATTCAGTAAGCCGACATGTATATCGTATTCAAATTTCAAGTCAATCGGATGAAAATTGAGGATTTTAGAAATTTGAAAAAAGTGGTTGACCTTTGGCCTATGTTGACCTTTTGGCCTATGTTGATCTCAAAATAGTTGGTGGTTGAATTCAGTTCGTCGATATGTAAATCCTATTCAAATTTCAAGTCAATCGGATGAAAATTGAAGATTTTAGAAATTTGAAATGGTTGTTGACCTTTGGCCTATGTTGACCTTTTGTCCGATGGTGATCTCAAAAAGAGTCGGTGGTTGAATTCAGTTTGCCGATATGTATATCCTATTCAAATTTCAAGTCAATCAGATGAAAATTGAGGATTTTAGAAATTTGAAAAAAGTTGTTGACCTTTGGCCTATGTTGACCTTTTGGCCGAAGCTAATCTCAAAAATAGTTGGTGGTTGAATTCAGTTTGCCGATATGTAAATCCTATTCAAATTTCAAGTCAATCGGATGAAAATTGAAGATTTTAGAGATTTGAAAAAAGTTGTTGACCTTTGGCCTATGTTGACCTTTTAGCCGAAGCTAATCTCAAAAATAGTTGGTGGTTGAATTCAGTTTGCCGATATGTAAATCCTATTCAAATTTCAAGTCAATCGGATGAAAATTGAGGATTTTAGAGATTTGAAAAAAGTTGTTGACGTTTGGCCTATGTTGACCTTTTGGCCGAAGCTAATCTCAAAAATAGTTGGTGGTTGAATTCAGTAAGCCGATATGTAAATCCGATTCAAATTTCAAGCCAATCGCATGCAAATTGAGGATTTTAGACATTCAAAAAAAAGTGGTTGACCTTTGGCCTACGTTGACCTTTTGGCCCACGCTGATCTAAAAAATAGTTGGTGGTTGAATTCAGTAAGCCGACATGTATATCGTATTCAAATTTCAAATCAATCGGATGAAAATTGAGGATTTTAGAAATTTGAAAAAAGTGGTTGACCTTTGGCCTATGTTGACCTTTTGGCCTATGTTGATCTCAAAATAGTTGGTGGTTGAATTCAGTTCGTCGATATGTAAATCCTATTCAAATTTCAAGTCAATCGGATGAAAATTGAGGATTTTAGAAATTTGAAATGGTTGTTGACCTTTGGCCTATGTTGACCTTTTGTCCGATGGTGATCTCAAAAAGAGTCGGTGGTTGAATTCAGTTAGCCGATATGTATATCCTATTCAAATTTCAAGTCAATCGGATGAAAATTGAGGATTTTAGAAATTTGAAAAAAGTGGTTGACCTTTGGCCTATGTTGACCTTTTGGCCTATGTTGATCTCAAAATAGTTGGTGGTTGAATTCAGTTCGTCGATATGTAAATCCTATTCAAATTTCAAGTCAATCGGATGAAAATTGAGGATTTTAGAAATTTGAAATGGTTGTTGACCTTTGGCCTATGTTGACCTTTTGGCCGAAGCTAATCTCAAAAATAGTTGGTGGTTGAATTCAGTTTGCCGATATGTAAATCCTATTCAAATTTCAAGTCAATCGGATGAAAATTGAGGATTTTAGAGATTTGAAAAAAGTTGTTGACGTTTGGCCTATGTTGACCTTTTGGCCGAAGCTAATCTCAAAAATAGTTGGTGGTTGAATTCAGTAAGCCGATATGTAAATCCGATTCAAATTTCATGCCAATCGCATGCAAATTGAGGATTTTAGACATTCAAAAAAAAGTGGTTGACCTTTGGCCTACGTTGACCTTTTGGCCCACGCTGATCTAAAAAATAGTTGGTGGTTGAATTCAGTAAGCCGACATGTATATCGTATTCAAATTTCAAGTCAATCGGATGAAAATTGAGGATTTTAGAAATTTGAAAAAAGTGGTTGACCTTTGGCCTATGTTGACCTTTTGGCCTATGTTGATCTCAAAATAGTTGGTGGTTGAATTCAGTTCGTCGATATGTAAATCCTATTCAAATTTCAAGTCAATCGGATGAAAATTGAGGATTTTAGAAATTTGAAATGGTTGTTGACCTTTGGCCTATGTTGACCTTTTGTCCGATGGTGATCTCAAAAAGAGTCGGTGGTTGAATTCAGTTTGCCGATATGTATATCCTATTCAAATTTCAAGTCAATCGGATGAAAATTGAGGATTTTAGAGATTTGAAAAAAGTTGTTGACGTTTGGCCTATGTTGACCTTTTGGCCGAAGCTAATCTCAAAAATAGTTGGTGGTTGAATTCAGTAAGCTGATATGTAAATCCGATTCAAATTTCAAGCCAATCGCATGAAAATTGAGGATTTTAGACATTCAAAAAAAAGTGGTTGACCTTTGGCCTACGTTGACCTTTTGGCCCACGCTGATCTAAAAAATAGTTGGTGGTTGAATTCAGTAAGCCGACATGTATATCGTATTCAAATTTCAAGTCAATCGGATGAAAATTGAGGATTTTAGAAATTTGAAAAAAGTGGTTGACCTTTGGCCTATGTTGACCTTTTGGCCTATGTTGATCTCAAAATAGTTGGTGGTTGAATTCAGTTCGTCGATATGTAAATCCTATTCAAATTTCAAGTCAATCGGATGAAAATTGAAGATTTTAGAAATTTGAAATGGTTGTTGACCTTTGGCCTATGTTGACCTTTTGTCCGATGGTGATCTCAAAAAGAGTCGGTGGTTGAATTCAGTTTGCCGATATGTATATCCTATTCAAATTTCAAGTCAATCAGATGAAAATTGAGGATTTTAGAAATTTGAAAAAAGTTGTTGACCTTTGGCCTATGTTGACCTTTTGGCCGAAGCTAATCTCAAAAATAGTTGGTGGTTGAATTCAGTTTGCCGATATGTAAATCCTATTCAAATTTCAAGTCAATCGGATGAAAATTGAAGATTTTAGAGATTTGAAAAAAGTTGTTGACCTTTGGCCTATGTTGACCTTTTGGCCGAAGCTAATCTCAAAAATAGTTGGTGGTTGAATTCAGTTTGCCGATATGTAAATCCTATTCAAATTTCAAGTCAATCGGATGAAAATTGAGGATTTTAGAGATTTGAAAAAAGTTGTTGACGTTTGGCCTATGTTGACCTTTTGGCCGAAGCTAATCTCAAAAATAGTTGGTGGTTGAATTCAGTAAGCCGATATGTAAATCCGATTCAAATTTCAAGCCAATCGCATGCAAATTGAGGATTTTAGACATTCAAAAAAAAGTGGTTGACCTTTGGCCTACGTTGACCTTTTGGCCCACGCTGATCTAAAAAATAGTTGGTGGTTGAATTCAGTAAGCCGACATGTATATCGTATTCAAATTTCAAGTCAATCGGATGAAAATTGAGGATTTTAGAAATTTGAAAAAAGTGGTTGACCTTTGGCCTATGTTGACCTTTTGGCCTATGTTGATCTCAAAATAGTTGGTGGTTGAATTCAGTTCGTCGATATGTAAATCCTATTCAAATTTCAAGTCAATCGGATGAAAATTGAGGATTTTAGAAATTTGAAATGGTTGTTGACCTTTGGCCTATGTTGACCTTTTGTCCGATGGTGATCTCAAAAAGAGTCGGTGGTTGAATTCAGTTTGCCGATATGTATATCCTATTCAAATTTCAAGTCAATCGGATGAAAATTGAGGATTTTAGAGATTTGAAAAAAGTTGTTGACGTTTGGCCTATGTTGACCTTTTGGCCGAAGCTAATCTCAAAAATAGTTGGTGGTTGAATTCAGTAAGCTGATATGTAAATCCGATTCAAATTTCAAGCCAATCGCATGAAAATTGAGGATTTTAGACATTAAAAAAAAAGTGGTTGACCTTTGGCCTACGTTGACCTTTTGGCCCACGCTGATCTAAAAAATAGTTGGTGGTTGAATTCAGTAAGCCGACATGTATATCGTATTCAAATTTCAAGTCAATCGGATGAAAATTGAAGATTTTAGAAATTTGAAATGGTTGTTGACCTTTGGCCTATGTTGACCTTTTGGCCTATGTTGATCTCAAAATAGTTGGTGGTTGAATTCAGTTCGTCGATATGTAAATCCTATTCAAATTTCAAGTCAATCGGATGAAACATTGAAGATTTTAGAAATTTGAAATGGTTGTTGACCTTTGGCCTATGTTGACCTTTTGTCCGATGGTGATCTCAAAAAGAGTCGGTGGTTGAATTCAGTTTGCCGATATGTATATCCTATTCAAATTTCAAGTCAATCAGATGAAAATTGAGGATTTTAGAAATTTGAAAAAAGTTGTTGACCTTTGGCCTATGTTGACCTTTTGGCCGAAGCTAATCTCAAAAATAGTTGGTGGTTGAATTCAGTTTGCCGATATGTAAATCCTATTCAAATTTCAAGTCAATCGGATGAAAATTGAAGATTTTAGAGATTTGAAAAAAGTTGTTGACCTTTGGCCTATGTTGACCTTTTGGCCGAAGCTAATCTCAAAAATAGTTGGTGGTTGAATTCAGTTTGCCGATATGTAAATCCTATTCAAATTTCAAGTCAATCGGATGAAAATTGAAGATTTTAGAGATTTGAAAAAAGTTGTTGACCTTTGGCCTATGTTGACCTTTTGGCCGAAGCTAATCTCAAAAATAGTTGGTGGTTGAATTCAGTTCGTCGATATGTAAATCCTATTCAAATTTCAAGTCAATCGGATGAAAATTGAAGATTTTAGAAATTTGAAATGGTTGTTGACCTTTGGCCTATGTTGACCTTTTGTCCGATGGTGATCTCAAAAAGAGTCGGTGGTTGAATTCAGTTTGCCGATATGTATATCCTATTCAAATTTCAAGTCAATCAGATGAAAATTGAGGATTTTAGAAATTTGAAAAAAGTTGTTGACCTTTGGCCTATGTTGACCTTTTGGCCGAAGCTAATCTCAAAAATAGTTGGTGGTTGAATTCAGTTTGCCGATATGTAAATCCTATTCAAATTTCAAGTCAATCGGATGAAAATTGAAGATTTTAGAGATTTGAAAAAAGTTGTTGACCTTTGGCCTATGTTGACCTTTTGGCCGAAGCTAATCTCAAAAATAGTTGGTGGTTGAATTCAGTTTGCCGATATGTAAATCCTATTCAAATTTCAAGTCAATCGGATGAAAATTGAGGATTTTAGAGATTTGAAAAAAGTTGTTGACGTTTGGCCTATGTTGACCTTTTGGCCGAAGCTAATCTCAAAAATAGTTGGTGGTTGAATTCAGTAAGCCGATATGTAAATCCGATTCAAATTTCAAGCCAATCGCATGCAAATTGAGGATTTTAGACATTCAAAAAAAAGTGGTTGACCTTTGGCCTACGTTGACCTTTTGGCCCACGCTGATCTAAAAAATAGTTGGTGGTTGAATTCAGTAAGCCGACATGTATATCGTATTCAAATTTCAAGTCAATCGGATGAAAATTGAGGATTTTAGAAATTTGAAAAAAGTGGTTGACCTTTGGCCTATGTTGACCTTTTGGCCTATGTTGATCTCAAAATAGTTGGTGGTTGAATTCAGTTCGTCGATATGTAAATCCTATTCAAATTTCAAGTCAATCGGATGAAAATTGAGGATTTTAGAAATTTGAAATGGTTGTTGACCTTTGGCCTATGTTGACCTTTTGGCCGAAGCTAATCTCAAAAATAGTTGGTGGTTGAATTCAGTTTGCCGATATGTAAATCCTATTCAAATTTCAAGTCAATCGGATGAAAATTGAGGATTTTAGAGATTTGAAAAAAGTTGTTGACGTTTGGCCTATGTTGACCTTTTGGCCGAAGCTAATCTCAAAAATAGTTGGTGGTTGAATTCAGTAAGCCGATATGTAAATCCGATTCAAATTTCATGCCAATCGCATGCAAATTGAGGATTTTAGACATTCAAAAAAAAGTGGTTGACCTTTGGCCTACGTTGACCTTTTGGCCCACGCTGATCTAAAAAATAGTTGGTGGTTGAATTCAGTAAGCCGACATGTATATCGTATTCAAATTTCAAGTCAATCGGATGAAAATTGAGGATTTTAGAAATTTGAAAAAAGTGGTTGACCTTTGGCCTATGTTGACCTTTTGGCCTATGTTGATCTCAAAATAGTTGGTGGTTGAATTCAGTTCGTCGATATGTAAATCCTATTCAAATTTCAAGTCAATCGGATGAAAATTGAGGATTTTAGAAATTTGAAATGGTTGTTGACCTTCGGCCTATGTTGACCTTTTGTCCGATGGTGATCTCAAAAAGAGTCGGTGGTTGAATTCAGTTTGCCGATATGTATATCCTATTCAAATTTCAAGTCAATCGGATGAAAATTGAGGATTTTAGAGATTTGAAAAAAGTTGTTGACGTTTGGCCTATGTTGACCTTTTGGCCGAAGCTAATCTCAAAAATAGTTGGTGGTTGAATTCAGTAAGCTGATATGTAAATCCGATTCAAATTTCAAGCCAATCGCATGAAAATTGAGGATTTTAGACATTCAAAAAAAAGTGGTTGACCTTTGGCCTACGTTGACCTTTTGGCCCACGCTGATCTAAAAAATAGTTGGTGGTTGAATTCAGTAAGCCGACATGTATATCGTATTCAAATTTCAAGTCAATCGGATGAAAATTGAGGATTTTAGAAATTTGAAAAAAGTGGTTGACCTTTGGCCTATGTTGACCTTTTGGCCTATGTTGATCTCAAAATAGTTGGTGGTTGAATTCAGTTCGTCGATATGTAAATCCTATTCAAATTTCAAGTCAATCGGATGAAAATTGAAGATTTTAGAAATTTGAAATGGTTGTTGACCTTTGGCCTATGTTGACCTTTTGTCCGATGGTGATCTCAAAAAGAGTCGGTGGTTGAATTCAGTTTGCCGATATGTATATCCTATTCAAATTTCAAGTCAATCAGATGAAAATTGAGGATTTTAGAAATTTGAAAAAAGTTGTTGACCTTTGGCCTATGTTGACCTTTTGGCCGAAGCTAATCTCAAAAATAGTTGGTGGTTGAATTCAGTTTGCCGATATGTAAATCCTATTCAAATTTCAAGTCAATCGGATGAAAATTGAGGATTTTAGAGATTTGAAAAAAGTTGTTGACGTTTGGCCTATGTTGACCTTTTGGCCGAAGCTAATCTCAAAAATAGTTGGTGGTTGAATTCAGTAAGCCGATATGTAAATCCGATTCAAATTTCAAGCCAATCGCATGCAAATTGAGGATTTTAGACATTCAAAAAAAAGTGGTTGACCTTTGGCCTACGTTGACCTTTTGGCCCACGCTGATCTAAAAAATAGTTGGTGGTTGAATTCAGTAAGCCGACATGTATATCGTATTCAAATTTCAAGTCAATCGGATGAAAATTGAGGATTTTAGAAATTTGAAAAAAGTGGTTGACCTTTGGCCTATGTTGACCTTTTGGCCTATGTTGATCTCAAAATAGTTGGTGGTTGAATTCAGTTCGTCGATATGTAAATCCTATTCAAATTTCAAGTCAATCGGATGAAAATTGAGGATTTTAGAAATTTGAAATGGTTGTTGACCTTTGGCCTATGTTGACCTTTTGTCCAATGGTGATCTCAAAAAGAGTCGGTGGTTGAATTCAGTTAGCCGATATGTATATCCTATTCAAATTTCAAGTCAATCGGATGAAAATTGAGGATTTTAGAAATTTGAAAAAAGTGGTTGACCTTTGGCCTATGTTGACCTTTTGGCCTATGTTGATCTCAAAATAGTTGGTGGTTGAATTCAGTTCGTCGATATGTAAATCCTATTCAAATTTCAAGTCAATCGGATGAAAATTGAGGATTTTAGAAATTTGAAATGGTTGTTGACCTTTGGCCTATGTTGACCTTTTGGCCGAAGCTAATCTCAAAAATAGTTGGTGGTTGAATTCAGTTTGCCGATATGTAAATCCTATTCAAATTTCAAGTCAATCGGATGAAAATTGAGGATTTTAGAGATTTGAAAAAAGTTGTTGACGTTTGGCCTATGTTGACCTTTTGGCCGAAGCTAATCTCAAAAATAGTTGGTGGTTGAATTCAGTAAGCCGATATGTAAATCCGATTCAAATTTCATGCCAATCGCATGCAAATTGAGGATTTTAGACATTCAAAAAAAAGTGGTTGACCTTTGGCCTACGTTGACCTTTTGGCCCACGCTGATCTAAAAAATAGTTGGTGGTTGAATTCAGTAAGCCGACATGTATATCGTATTCAAATTTCAAGTCAATCGGATGAAAATTGAGGATTTTAGAAATTTGAAAAAAGTGGTTGACCTTTGGCCTATGTTGACCTTTTGGCCTATGTTGATCTCAAAATAGTTGGTGGTTGAATTCAGTTCGTCGATATGTAAATCCTATTCAAATTTCAAGTCAATCGGATGAAAATTGAGGATTTTAGAAATTTGAAATGGTTGTTGACCTTTGGCCTATGTTGACCTTTTGTCCGATGGTGATCTCAAAAAGAGTCGGTGGTTGAATTCAGTTTGCCGATATGTATATCCTATTCAAATTTCAAGTCAATCGGATGAAAATTGAGGATTTTAGAGATTTGAAAAAAGTTGTTGACGTTTGGCCTATGTTGACCTTTTGGCCGAAGCTAATCTCAAAAATAGTTGGTGGTTGAATTCAGTAAGCTGATATGTAAATCCGATTCAAATTTCAAGCCAATCGCATGAAAATTGAGGATTTTAGACATTCAAAAAAAAGTGGTTGACCTTTGGCCTACGTTGACCTTTTGGCCCACGCTGATCTAAAAAATAGTTGGTGGTTGAATTCAGTAAGCCGACATGTATATCGTATTCAAATT
The DNA here is from genome assembly GCF_964187855.1 of Myxine glutinosa. Taxonomy (NCBI): domain Eukaryota; kingdom Metazoa; phylum Chordata; class Myxini; order Myxiniformes; family Myxinidae; genus Myxine; species Myxine glutinosa. The sequence continues at coordinate 143,875,932 of NC_136262.1, read as the reverse complement.
TCAAGTCAATCGGATGAAAATTGAGGATTTTAGAAATTTGAAAAAAGTGGTTGACCTTTGGCCTATGTTGACCTTTTGGCCTATGTTGATCTCAAAATAGTTGGTGGTTGAATTCAGTTCGTCGATATGTAAATCCTATTCAAATTTCAAGTCAATCGGATGAAAATTGAAGATTTTAGAAATTTGAAATGGTTGTTGACCTTTGGCCTATGTTGACCTTTTGTCCGATGGTGATCTCAAAAAGAGTCGGTGGTTGAATTCAGTTTGCCGATATGTATATCCTATTCAAATTTCAAGTCAATCAGATGAAAATTGAGGATTTTAGAAATTTGAAAAAAGTTGTTGACCTTTGGCCTATGTTGACCTTTTGGCCGAAGCTAATCTCAAAAATAGTTGGTGGTTGAATTCAGTTTGCCGATATGTAAATCCTATTCAAATTTCAAGTCAATCGGATGAAAATTGAAGATTTTGGAGATTTGAAAAAAGTTGTTGACCTTTGGCCTATGTTGACCTTTTGGCCGAAGCTAATCTCAAAAATAGTTGGTGGTTGAATTCAGTTTGCCGATATGTAAATCCTATTCAAATTTCAAGTCAATCGGATGAAAATTGAGGATTTTAGAGATTTGAAAAAAGTTGTTGACGTTTGGCCTATGTTGACCTTTTGGCCGAAGCTAATCTCAAAAATAGTTGGTGGTTGAATTCAGTAAGCCGATATGTAAATCCGATTCAAATTTCAAGCCAATCGCATGCAAATTGAGGATTTTAGACATTCAAAAAAAAGTGGTTGACCTTTGGCCTACGTTGACCTTTTGGCCCACGCTGATCTAAAAAATAGTTGGTGGTTGAATTCAGTAAGCCGACATGTATATCGTATTCAAATTTCAAGTCAATCGGATGAAAATTGAGGATTTTAGAAATTTGAAAAAAGTGGTTGACCTTTGGCCTATGTTGACCTTTTGGCCTATGTTGATCTCAAAATAGTTGGTGGTTGAATTCAGTTCGTCGATATGTAAATCCTATTCAAATTTCAAGTCAATCGGATGAAAATTGAGGATTTTAGAAATTTGAAATGGTTGTTGACCTTTGGCCTATGTTGACCTTTTGTCCGATGGTGATCTCAAAAAGAGTCGGTGGTTGAATTCAGTTTGCCGATATGTATATCCTATTCAAATTTCAAGTCAATCGGATGAAAATTGAGGATTTTAGAGATTTGAAAAAAGTTGTTGACGTTTGGCCTATGTTGACCTTTTGGCCGAAGCTAATCTCAAAAATAGTTGGTGGTTGAATTCAGTAAGCTGATATGTAAATCCGATTCAAATTTCAAGCCAATCGCATGAAAATTGAGGATTTTAGACATTCAAAAAAAAGTGGTTGACCTTTGGCCTACGTTGACCTTTTGGCCCACGCTGATCTAAAAAATAGTTGGTGGTTGAATTCAGTAAGCCGACATGTATATCGTATTCAAATTTCAAGTCAATCGGATGAAAATTGAGGATTTTAGAAATTTGAAAAAGTGGTTGACCTTTGGCCTATGTTGACCTTTTGGCCTATGTTGATCTCAAAATAGTTGGTGGTTGAATTCAGTTCGTCGATATGTAAATCCTATTCAAATTTCAAGTCAATCGGATGAAAATTGAAGATTTTAGAAATTTGAAATGGTTGTTGACCTTTGGCCTATGTTGACCTTTTGTCCGATGGTGATCTCAAAAAGAGTCGGTGGTTGAATTCAGTTTGCCGATATGTATATCCTATTCAAATTTCAAGTCAATCAGATGAAAATTGAGGATTTTAGAAATTTGAAAAAAGTTGTTGACCTTTGGCCTATGTTGACCTTTTGGCCGAAGCTAATCTCAAAAATAGTTGGTGGTTGAATTCAGTTTGCCGATATGTAAATCCTATTCAAATTTCAAGTCAATCGGATGAAAATTGAAGATTTTAGAGATTTGAAAAAAGTTGTTGACCTTTGGCCTATGTTGACCTTTTGGCCGAAGCTAATCTCAAAAATAGTTGGTGGTTGAATTCAGTTTGCCGATATGTAAATCCTATTCAAATTTCAAGTCAATCGGATGAAAATTGAGGATTTTAGAGATTTGAAAAAAGTTGTTGACGTTTGGCCTATGTTGACCTTTTGGCCGAAGCTAATCTCAAAAATAGTTGGTGGTTGAATTCAGTAAGCCGATATGTAAATCCGATTCAAATTTCAAGCCAATCGCATGCAAATTGAGGATTTTAGACATTCAAAAAAAAGTGGTTGACCTTTGGCCTACGTTGACCTTTTGGCCCACGCTGATCTAAAAAATAGTTGGTGGTTGAATTCAGTAAGCCGACATGTATATCGTATTCAAATTTCAAATCAATCGGATGAAAATTGAGGATTTTAGAAATTTGAAAAAAGTGGTTGACCTTTGGCCTATGTTGACCTTTTGGCCTATGTTGATCTCAAAATAGTTGGTGGTTGAATTCAGTTCGTCGATATGTAAATCCTATTCAAATTTCAAGTCAATCGGATGAAAATTGAGGATTTTAGAAATTTGAAATGGTTGTTGACCTTTGGCCTATGTTGACCTTTTGTCCGATGGTGATCTCAAAAAGAGTCGGTGGTTGAATTCAGTTAGCCGATATGTATATCCTATTCAAATTTCAAGTCAATCGGATGAAAATTGAGGATTTTAGAAATTTGAAAAAAGTGGTTGACCTTTGGCCTATGTTGACCTTTTGGCCTATGTTGATCTCAAAATAGTTGGTGGTTGAATTCAGTTTGCCGATATGTATATCCTATTCAAATTTCAAGTCAATCAGATGAAAATTGAGGATTTTAGAAATTTGAAAAAAGTTGTTGACCTTTGGCCTATGTTGACCTTTTGGCCGAAGCTAATCTCAAAAATAGTTGGTGGTTGAATTCAGTTTGCCGATATGTATATCCTATTCAAATTTCAAGTCAATCGGATGAAAATTGAGGATTTTAGAGATTTGAAAAAAGTTGTTGACGTTTGGCCTATGTTGACCTTTTGGCCGAAGCTAATCTCAAAAATAGTTGGTGGTTGAATTCAGTAAGCTGATATGTAAATCCGATTCAAATTTCAAGCCAATCGCATGAAAATTGAGGATTTTAGACATTCAAAAAAAAGTGGTTGACCTTTGGCCTACGTTGACCTTTTGGCCCACGCTGATCTAAAAAATAGTTGGTGGTTGAATTCAGTAAGCCGACATGTATATCGTATTCAAATTTCAAGTCAATCGGATGAAAATTGAAGATTTTAGAGATTTGAAAAAAGTTGTTGACCTTTGGCCTATGTTGACCTTTTGGCCGAAGCTAATCTCAAAAATAGTTGGTGGTTGAATTCAGTTTGCCGATATGTAAATCCTATTCAAATTTCAAGTCAATCGGATGAAAATTGAGGATTTTAGAGATTTGAAAAAAGTTGTTGACCTTTGGCCTATGTTGACCTTTTGGCCTATGTTGATCTCAAAATAGTTGGTGGTTGAATTCAGTTCGTCGATATGTAAATCCTATTCAAATTTCAAGTCAATCGGATGAAAATTGAGGATTTTAGAAATTTGAAATGGTTGTTGACCTTTGGCCTATGTTGACCTTTTGGCCGAAGCTAATCTCAAAAATAGTTGGTGGTTGAATTCAGTTTGCCGATATGTAAATCCTATTCAAATTTCAAGTCAATCGGATGAAAATTGAGGATTTTAGAGATTTGAAAAAAGTTGTTGACGTTTGGCCTATGTTGACCTTTTGGCCGAAGCTAATCTCAAAAATAGTTGGTGGTTGAATTCAGTAAGCCGATATGTAAATCCGATTCAAATTTCATGCCAATCGCATGCAAATTGAGGATTTTAGACATTCAAAAAAAAGTGGTTGACCTTTGGCCTACGTTGACCTTTTGGCCCACGCTGATCTAAAAAATAGTTGGTGGTTGAATTCAGTAAGCCGACATGTATATCGTATTCAAATTTCAAGTCAATCGGATGAAAATTGAGGATTTTAGAAATTTGAAAAAAGTGGTTGACCTTTGGCCTATGTTGACCTTTTGGCCTATGTTGATCTCAAAATAGTTGGTGGTTGAATTCAGTTCGTCGATATGTAAATCCTATTCAAATTTCAAGTCAATCGGATGAAAATTGAGGATTTTAGAAATTTGAAATGGTTGTTGACCTTTGGCCTATGTTGACCTTTTGTCCGATGGTGATCTCAAAAAGAGTCGGTGGTTGAATTCAGTTTGCCGATATGTATATCCTATTCAAATTTCAAGTCAATCAGATGAAAATTGAGGATTTTAGAAATTTGAAAAAAGTGGTTGACCTTTAGCCTATGTTGACCTTCTGACCTTTTGACCCCAAAATATATAGGATTTTGTCGGACCACGAACTCTACCATTTGGTAAAGTTTCGTGAAGATCCGTTTAAAATTGTGTCCTGTCGGCAAGTATAAGTGAGCGGACAGACAAACAAACACACACCAACACACACAAACAAACACACACAAACAAACAAACCGGAGTGATCAAAATACTTGCAAAAAAATCTATATATATTCTGCCAAGTAACAAACAGACTCCAATGCAATACCCTCTCTTCTGGCGAGGGTGATCATAGGTGGCGATGCTGACCTACAACAGCACATTCACAACTTCAAACCCGAAAAATTATGTTCAGTTGCGATCTTTGAATGCGGATGTAGTTTCGATTGCTCTTTACAGGAGTCTCTTGGTGAGGGTTTCCCACCCGGATGGAACGTCACACCAACATGGCGTCCTCAACTGAGGATGCAGGTATTTGAAAAATGTGTTCAGAGCGACGTTGAAACTCACCTCCTCTGCAAAAGACATCGTGGAATATTTATGTGTCTGTGCAAGTTTTCATGTTCAATGTGTTCGCTCTTACATGAGCCTCGATTCTGCATACAAAAAAAACAAAAACAAAAAACTTGTTCAACATCGTCACCATCTGTGATTGGCCGACCAGCCCACTTCCACTGCAGGAAGCTGCCAATCCCCATGATGTTTTTGTGCCACTCCCAAATCGTTTTTCTCCATAGTAGACAGCTACCTTCCAAAGGTAAATCTGAAGCTCCGTTGAACCTGTGTAGCTGATTTGGTCTATACAAGCACGTCACTGCCATTCTTCTTTTGTGGACGCCATTTTCAATAAAACCGATGTCACATGAGACACCTGGAAACGAAAACAAAATAAACTAGAAAACAACTTAAACTCCAAGGCCCATCCACAACAGCTTCTGAACTCAAACTAAACTTGACGAAAACAACAGTAAAAAAAAAAAATTCAAGTTTTTATATTAGTGCTCTTCATATTGTCAAAACAAATGTGTTGAAAACTTGCTGCCAAAAGCTCAAACGGTAAAAAGGTTGTTACCTGCACAGAGACGTACTGAATCTTAATGGTAAATAAATAAATATTGAAACAATAAAAAAAATCCCGGCCGTCTTGCACTGCTCACCTGTGGACAGGCTGACGAGGCCGATTTGTACTCACGATGACTTTGCCTTTTGACCCAATAATTAATGAGTCTTATCCATATCTTACATTCACCAAATGTCTTTCTGTCTGTCTGACCGTCTGTTCCCAGGTACCGCAAACACGGCTGAACCGATCGCAACGATATTTTGGGGGGGTATTCCTGGGACCCCCTGAGCAAAATAGGCGAAATTGGTTTTCCAATTTTTTTTCCAATTTCCAGTTTTTCCAAACACCATGGAATAATATTTACCGATACGAACAGTGA
>NC_136262.1:143855183-143867683 GCF_964187855.1 Myxine glutinosa | reverse complement strand
ATCATGAGATTCATAGACATTATAAGATTCATACAAATCATGAGATTCATACAAATCATAAGATTCATACAAATCATGAGATTCATACACATCATGAGATTCACACACATCATGAGATTCATGCACGTCATGAGATTCACACACGTCATGAGATTCATACACATCATGAGATTCATACAAATCATGAGATTCATGCACGTCATGAGATTCATACACATCATGAGATTCACACACATCATGAGATTCATGCACGTCATGAGATTCACACACGTCATGAGATTCATACACATCATGAGATTCACACACATCATAAGATTCATACAAATCATGAGATTCATACACGTCATGAGATTCACACACATCATAAGATTCATACACGTCATGAGATTCATACACATCATGAGATTCACACACATCATGAGATTCATGCACGTCATGAGATTCACACACGTCATGAGATTCATACACATCATGAGATTCATACAAATCATGAGATTCATGCACGTCATGAGATTCATACACGTAATGAGATTCATGCACATCATGAGATTCACACACATCATAAGATTCATACAAATCATGAGATTCATACACGTCATGAGATTCATACACATCATAAGATTCATACACATCATGATATTCATGCACATCATAAGATTCATACACATCATTAGATTCATACACATCATGAGATTCATACAAATCATGAGATTCATACACGTCATTAGATTCATACACATCATGAGATTCATACACATGAGATTCATACAAATCATGAGATTCATACACGTCATGAGATTCATACACATCATAAGATTCATACACATCATGATATTCATGCACATCATAAGATTCATACACATCATTAGATTCATACACATCATGAGATTCATACAAATCATGAGATTCATACACATCATAAGATTCATACAAATCACGAGATTCATACAAATCATGAGATTCATACACATCATGAGATTCATACACATCATAAGATTCATACACATAATAACATTCATACACATCATGAGATTCATACAAATCATGAGATTCATACAAATCATGAGATTCATACACATCATGAGATTCATACACATCATAAGATTCATACATATTGTTACAGATACGACTTTGATGGTATGGTGGGCCGAGCGGGATGGCCGCCGTATCCGTACAAGTTACCCGAATTACCCGACTATACTCGACGTTGACGAGCCGCGCTATGCTGGCTCAATGGGAAAGAGAAGACACCCGGCTGGGTTATAATGACACAATACGACACCAGGGGTTCAGTTCTCAAGTATATTCGTACGGAAAAAGGTTAGATTACAGGGGCTAGAGGTATATTACAGGAAGACAGGCACTTAGACACACTCTTATATTAACCCTAGACAGACCACAGATAAACGGGACAACGCTGACTCACACGGGATTTGATGGCAAGGAAAGCGGCAATCGATGGCTCAGGTGCACCTGGCTCAGGGACAGAATCACGTACGGTGGTGTCCAGCAGATGCGGGGAGGTCGCTCAGCGCTCGGGAGGGTGGCGTCTTGTCCTTCCAAGCTCGGGGCGCATCTGACGTCACGTCCGGCGCGGGGCCGCGTATATCCGGCGGGGAGTCACGCCCTCGCTCGTTAGCTCCGCCCCATATGGCATCGGCCCATGGCTTCTCATTGGGTGCGGGGGTTACCGGCTCCGCCCTTGACGAGGGGCCGACAGGGAGCCCCCTTCTGGGTAACCCCGTCGAGCACATGTTCAATGGCGGCCAACCGAGCCGGAGTGAGGACGCAAAGCCGCTGTTGTTGTGGTTGTTGTTGGAGCTTGAGATGATGGGGAAGAGATGCGGAGAGGTATGGGGAGGTCCTAAACTTCCTAACAGGTGCCATATAATCACATTCTGGTGCAACGAAGAGTCATAATTAATGGAAACAAGTCCTTAACTGACATAGATTAAGAATAACTAGCAAGATGTCCTATAATTGTCTACGTGTGGTGCGGGGGACCTGGGCACGACATTTAATGGGGGGATGAAGGGGAAGATCGGCTCTAATGGGTGTTGTTTACAGACAATGGGACTAGGGAATGGGGTAAGGGAGAGTTGGGGAGTATCGGAGAAAATAGGGGAATATTTACAAGCGGATATGGAGGCCAAATTCCATATTCGCAACATTGCACCCTTCTCTACCCTCGGGGCGTCCCGACCCGATAAATTTTTACCTACTTTAGTGTGGCACGCAATGTAGTTCCCTCTACTATTAACTCTACCCTGAGTGCGACAGTTTTACAGATATTCACAAATGAGTAAATATGTCCCCCTGCGACGTTGCACCCTTCTCCTCACAGAAACACACCCACAGGATAACCGAATCCGGAAAGAATTCTCAAACTAAACATACAGCCGGTAGGGAGCATTATTTACAAGACTACGCTGCTATTTACACTACGATCCAGGACCTGTTTTTGGAGGAACACATGCAGATGTTATGCATAGAGAGAGCGCGCTTGCCAACATCGATACACCAACCCACGAGTGCTCTGTGGCCGACGGCCTTTAATAACGTGCAGAGCACCCTTTCCCGAGCATCAAAAGCACCACCCCACCACACAGTCAGCACCATCCGGTGCTGTCACCATTGTTCATTGGAATAAAAATAACTTCAACAACCCCTAACCCTGCAGGTGTCTCTTGCTCTTCTTGTGGTGCACTTGGTGTCAACTAAAAGTGGTTCACCTGTATGGCATAGGTGCCACGTTGACCCATAGGTCCATCCCCGGGTGGTGCTTGGCCGCAAACGAACTGCGGTCCATTGTGGGTGGCCACAAACATTGCGGTCCATATGGTGTATCGATCCAGGCAGCCAACAGCGAAAGTGCAGGCCCACAACTGCGTAGCCAGCACCTCTCTCTCCTCTCTCTCTACCCCAAAGCCAGATCCTCGGAGGTGGGAGACAAAAGAAGAAACAAGTGAGTAAGGTGGTAAGGGCGCAAAAGTGCACGCAATGTAAGGTAATGCACACTGGGGGCACATGGGAACCAGGTGAGACAGGTACGTTCCTATCGTACGCCCCCCCCCCACCAGGTAACCTACATGGCCCCTCCCTTACCCCTTACTGCATCCACACAACACAACACTACTCATAAACATCTACTTTACAAATCAACAAACATCCCTACTGTCTTCCCCGTTCCTCCCATATACCAAATTCGTCTTCTCTCCCTCCTAACCAATCAAATTTGCCATTTTCAACTCTCATCAAAATTTGCCATCTCCAACTGAACATCAAAATTTGCCATCACCAATTCATCATCAGTCCCTCCTAGGGAGGGAGAGATGGAATCACCCCAATGTCTCATCCACGTCGTGATGCGTCTCACAAATCCTCACAGCAATCTCATTTCCTGCAACAAACAAAGAAAACACAGGTGTGGAGTCATCATCATCACCACAGGCAAGTGGCTGCGTATGGTGCGACAGGTTCATCAATCCTAACTATCTCCTAAATGACTTTAACAACTTTACACTACCCGGGGGCTTTCTCCGGCCAAACCATTGGCCCTCTTACACTATGGGTTCTAAAAACCAATTCCCATTGGCCAAACTGTGGTGCTCTTCAATTTGGGGTCTCACTCCCCCGATTCATCTCCCGGTGCCCTCGCACAATTTCTGGGCTGCGGCGTGTACCTCTCCCAGTGGGTCTACCCACCTGCACACCTCCACCACTGCAGTTGCCTCCGAGCTTACCTGCTCCTCACCCTAACCTAACTACCTGGGGAAGGCCCTCTGGCTCTCTCCCCACTCCGTGCCCTCTCTGGCACTGGGCTGCCCGATCCACACCCGGGATCCTCAGGCACCCACTCACAACTACCGGCTCCCAGAGCCCACCTGCGGCCTCACCTGGCCGACATCCTCACAGTGGTGGAGTGCCCAACCAACTACACACACTAACAGGCTACACGCCCAGCCATTTCCACAACACTAATGCACCCATTCACAACACCATTCTGCAACCGCACCACAAATGCCAATATCCAACCACAATTTACCTGCACCCTCTACCTAACACTTACACTACCCGCCCCGGGTATTCGTGAAAGGGGGTCCACTCTTCCCCCATCCACACCTTCGCACCATGCACACCACTCCGTACCACTCACTCCAACTCTCTCCACACACCTGTACCTGCACACCTGTGCTCTCACACCTGGTGCCACCTGCACCCTTCTCTCCCCAAGCGCATTCGCGCTGATCCACACACTCACGACTCATACACTGCTCCACACACCTGTCCAATTGCACACCTGTGCAATCACACCTGTTCCATCCTCACACACACACGGCATCATCTCAGCTAACTACTCCCTTCTGAAACTTGCGCTTCCCAGTCGTCCCTTTAAACTATTGCGCTTCCTCGTCATTATCATCCATACTAATCTACCTGCGTCCCCACTACAGGTATCAGTCACTAACTAATCTTAACGTTACCTAATGTCAATCCTCGCTAGATCCCTACACACCATATCCTAACCCACCCGGGCTAGTTTTCACTGCCATACACCCCATAATCTAGTGCTCCTTTGCCCCACCACATGGGAAAGGTGGCAGGGATGCCACCCTCTCCCACCGGGCCTATCGCTCCTCAATCCCCCAGTCCTCTGGCACTAATAAGCCCCCCTTATTCAGAGGTACTGGGTCCCGCCTCGGCATCTAAAGCCGAGGCGATCCACGGGGGCGCCTGCTCGCCGGTGTAAGGTCTTATCCGGTCGGCGTGGACGATCCGAGGGAGGGCTCGTGGCCCCATTTTGATCTTAAAGACCACGTCACAGATTTGCGACAGGACGACTCCTGGGCCTTGCCAGGGGGAGGTGAGTTTTGGGCACCTTCCCTTCCGCCTCCGGGGATTAAAGAACCAAATCTTCATCCCCGGAGCGTATTGACTCCCCTGGCTCCGGTCGTCGTACCTGCGCTTCATCTTTTCCCCCGCCAGATGGAGTTGGCGGCGGGCGAAGGCATGGACTAGCTCCATGCCTTCCTCTAGGTGACGTGCGTACCCCTCCCTCGGCGGGTTAACCACTGTGTCTGGCACGGGACCGCATAGCAAGTCGGCGGGAGCCCGTAACTCCCGCCCATACATAAGCAACGCTGGACTGCATGCGGTGGCCCCGTGCTGGCTGGTTCGGTAGGCCATGAGCAAGTAAGGGAGATGTTCGTCCCAGTCATCCTGACGGGTGGTGGTGAACAGTGCCAGTTGTTGGATTAGAGTTCGATTGAATCTTTCCACCATCCCGTCAGATTGAGGTCTTAAAGGCGTTGTTCTGGTTTTCCGAATTGACAGGAGACTGCACACATCTTTTAGCAATTTGCTCTCAAAATTTCGTCCCTGGTCGGTGTGCAACTCCTGTGGAATCCCATGCCGGCACACAAATCCTTCCACGAAGGCCTGCGCTACCACCCCTGCTTCTTGGTTGGGGAGGGCGTAGGCCTCCGGCCACTTGGTGAAGTAGTCCATCACAACGAGGATATACTTATTACCTTGGCGGGTGCGGGGCAGCGGTCCTAGAATATCCATAGCCACCCGCTCAAGGGGGGCCCCCACCTGATGTAATTGAAGGGGGGCCCTCATCCTCCGTGCTGGTCCCTTTTTGGCAGAACAGGCGTCGCATCTCCGACACCAGTCCTGTATGTCGCGCCCCATATTCACCCAATAGAACCTCCGGCGGACCCGAGATATTGTCTTTGTCCTGCCCAAATGGCCGCCGGAGCGGGTACCATGCACCTGTTGCAATATGACGTTCTTGAATTTGTCAGGGACTATCACCAGCCAGGAAGTTCGATCAGAGGGAACCTCCACCCACTTGCGATACAAGATGTTGCCTTTCAATTCCAGGGTCTGCCACTGAGCCCAATATGCCTTTGTCTGCGCCCCGAGGGGGGTGACCTCTTCCCCCTTCGGTCTTTGCCCCAATTTGACCCATTGGAACACCGGCCCCAGAACAGGATCCTCCTGCTGGGCCGTGCTCCAAGCCAACTCTCCAAATTCCTCGTCCGCGGTTAGTGGCAAAATTGGCCCTCTCACCCGGGTTGCCCGGACGACGAGAATCGGGGCGGAATCGCCCAATTGCTCCCTCTCCTCGTGTCTCGCACAAAATTTACAGTTTTCCCCCAGACAAGGACGCCGAGAGAGTGCGTCCGCATTACCATGGGCCTTCCCGGCCCTATGGGCCACATCAAAATCGTACTGCTGCAACTTTTCCAACCACCTTGCAATTTGGCCCTCCGGTTCCTTGAACCGAAGGAGCCATTGCAAGGAGGAATGGTCAGTTCTAACCAAAAATTTCCGCCCGTACAAGTACGGGTGGAAATGGTTCATGGCAGCCAGCATAGCCAATAACTCTTTGCGAGTGACGCAATAATTTCTCTCGGGCCTACTTAAGGCCCGACTATAATAACCAATCACTCTCTCCACGCCCTCCTGTGTCTGAGACAAAACTGCGCCCAATCCTTCCTGGCTCGCATCCGTGTCCAGGGTAAATGTCCCGTCACTAGTGGGGTAAGCTAGAAGGGGTGCGGATGTTAGACACCCCTTCAATTTTTGGAAGGCCTCGTGGCACTCCCGTGTCCAATTAAATCGCGTCCCCTTCTCCGTAAGCCGGTGGAGGGGACGGGCCAACTCCGCAAATTTCGCCACAAAGCGCCGGTAGTAGGAGCAGAGTCCCAAAAATCCCCGCACCTCTTTGATGGTACGTGGTGCGGGCCACTCCTCTACCGCTTTAATTTTGTCTGGGTCTGTTTTTACCCCCTCGCGGCCAATCACGTGACCTAGATAGGCCACCTCTCTTGCAAACAAAGTGCACTTACTCGGGTTCAGCTTCAACCCTGCCTGTCTGAGGCACCCGAACACCTGGTCCAAATTAGCTAGTGCCTGGGGGAACGTTTGGGCATGTACCAGGACGTCATCCAGGTACACCAGGCATGACTGCCATGGCATGCCGCCTAGTACATGCTCCATCAATCTCTCAAAGGTGGCGGGGGCGTTACACAAACCAAACGGCATCACAGTAAACTGATACAGTCCCTTACCTGTGGAAAATGCCGTTTTCTCCTTCCCTGCCCTATCCATCTCCACCTGCCAATACCCACTCTTGAGGTCCAAAGTTGTGAACCAATTTGAGCCCGCAACGGCATCGAGGGTGTCATCAATCCTTGGCAGGGGATATGAGTCCTTGAGTGTCACGTTGTTTAGCTGGCGATAGTCCACGCAGAACCGCGTGGTCCCATCCTTCTTTTTGACCAGCACAACAGGTGACATCCAAGGACTTCCCGAGGGCTCGATCACACCTGCGTCGAGCATTTTTGCAACCTGCTCGTCAGCTTCCGCCCTCTTGCTCCAAGGGAGCCGTCGGGCGGCCTGACGAATAGGCCGGGCCTCACCGGTGTGGATCTGATGTTTCACCAGGCCCGTACGTCCAATATCCTCGGTGGACAGGGAGAAGAGGTCCAAATGGGACCCAACCAGTTTGTGTAAGGCCTCCCTCTGGGTACCTCCCAACTCTACGCTACTACGATTTACCATCTCGCAAATGGGATCGGGCCAATTCCTACTTGTTATTGAAGGCTCCCCCCGGGGTCGGCTCGGCTGGACGTTCTCGCCCCTCACTGTCGCGACTTCCTCAACTGGGGTGCAGCCAGCTACCCTCGTGCCCCTTACTATAGTGCGTGGTTCTGTACTCACATTTACTACTCGGACGGCCACTACCGGTCCGTCCGTTTTTACAAGGGTGCGGCCCACGATTAAACCCGGTATGGACTGCGCTGCCACCGGTTCGACCAGGCCGCAGGACTCCTGCCATGTTGGGCGAGCTGCCCACCGGGCCGGCACTATCGCCTCGGCCCTGGGGGGGATGGTCACGGCCTCGGAAGCCTCCAGCTCCGCTCTCTCGGCCGTGCTCACTCCCCCTAACGGCAGCTCTTCTACTCCCACCTGCAGGATCCCCCGGCACAAGTCGATTTTACAACCGCTGGCAGTCAACAGGTCCAACCCTATTAAACATGGGTCGCACACCTCCGCCACCCAAACATCTATCTCCCTCCTTACCGACCCTAACTTGAGGGTCACAGAACCACGCCCTATGATCGGGGCCGTTACCCCGGTAGCAAGCTGCAAACTATAATTTTGCAGGCGCTGGATCTTATCCCAGCCACCTGCGCTCGAATCAAGGACCACAGGGCTGATGATCGTGGCGCTAGCTCCTGTGTCCACGACGGCGTCTACCCCCACGCCGGCAATTTTGCATCTAATTGTCAGGCTACCGGTTCCAATTTGGCCACAATAAATGACCTGTCGCGTCAATGAGGGCTCTCCTCCATCCTCTGCTGCCGAACACCGCCCTACGTGCCCGACACCTTCTAGTTTCCCGGGGTCTGGCGGGGGGGTGTCTGGGGTCGGCTAACCCGCTCCCCCCTGGGCGGAGTTGAGGACCTCAACTGCCGGGGATCATCCCGGCGCGCGTTTCGACAGTGCCGCGCCAGGTGACCCAGGCGGTTGCAGGTATAGCACCTCACCTGATAAGGTGCTTGCCTCCGGAATTCCAAATTCCCCCCCCTGTAGGTCCGAATTGGATTACCCGCTCGTGGTCCACCGCGGGCCACCTCCGGGGCCGCCTGCCATGGTCCAGGTCCTGCCAGGCGCTGGTCCACCAGCCTCCGGACCATGCCCGCCAGGTCAGGACCCACGTCGGGGGCGGGCCCCCTAAGGGGTCCGCCCTCCATCGGGGGTCCCATCTGGCGGACCGCCATTGCGAGACGCTCGCCCCCCCGGGCCAGGGGCCTCGCTGCTTCCCAACGGGCCGCAGCGTCAGCCGCCTGGCTCAGAGTCTGCGGGCGCCACATGGCGAGCTGTTGCCGGAGCTCAATATCCGGGAGGGCCTGGATAAAATGGTCCAGCGCCAGGCTTTCCCGGGAATCCGCTGCCATGCTAGCATGTGCGATCCCCACTGCGCGGCGAATGTCGTGGGCAAGTTCCCCGATGGCTTCCTGGGGCTTGCGCTTTCGCAGCGCGAGCTGAGCTTTAACAAGCTCGCTCTGCTGTTCTATTCCAAATCGATTAATTAGGGCGTCGCGGAGGGCTGGCAGGGTGAGAGCACCCGCTGGTAATGCCGTCAGCACCTCCGCCGCCGCGCCGCGCAATGCGGCCACCAGGTGTACTCCACCTTCGTCCTCACCCCAACCGTTACCCTTACACACACAGTCGAACTGCGCCAGGTACGCGCGTAGATCACTCTTGCCGTCATACGGCGCGAGTGGGACCTTGTGGGACCACCTCGTATGCGAGTCGTTGCCCGCCGGCCGGACCCCGTGCGTCGCCCCTTGCGGGGTCAGCGCGGGGCCGAACCGGCCGGGCCCCCACAGTACACTACCCCCAAGGGGCTCTCGTGCCTCCCCGGTCCCTCCAACAACTACCCCTGTTGGTGTCGATGCATGGGTCACACCTCCGCAACCCGCTACCCATTCCATACCACCACAACCTTGCTCACCCACACCTCGCACCTCTCGTTCCATACCCATACCCTCCGGACCAGCCATACACCTCACTCTTGGCCTCTCACGAACATCCGGGTCTATCTCGACCCCCAAGCTTATTAAATCACCTGGCGCATCATACGCACGACCATATTGGTCACCACTTACACCGGGTCCTCTTTCTCTTCGCTTCTCCTCCATCACCTGCGAATCCCTCATCCGGTTAATGAGCACATCATCACGATCCGAACACAGACTCTGGACCAATTCTTTTACCTCCTCTTTTATCTCTTTCTTATCCTCTCTCCGTCGCTTTTTAATTTCGCTCACCCCTTCTTCCACTTCTTCTAATTTTTGCTTCATCTCCTTCATCTCTTCGTGCGCCCCTTTAAGTTCTTCCTCTAACTCCACTTTATTTTTTTCTATGTGCTCCCGCACCTCCCGCTCTTTAACCTCCATTACCTCTACCACCTTGTCCATTTTCCTCGTCAGGTCCTCATGTACCGTCTGACACTCTTTTTTAATTACCCCTACGTCCTTTTTCATCTCCTTCTGTGTCGATTTTAAACCCTCTATTACCGCTGTGTTCTTCTTTACCTGGTCCCCCAACTCCTTTTGTCCCACTGTCAGTTGTTCTACTCCCAGCGTCAACTCCTCTATACCACCTTGCAATTTTACAGTCCCCTTTCTCACCTCTTTCTCCATGCGCTCCTTACAGTGCCTCACCTCCTCGCGCACTCCTCCGACCTCCTCACTCACTCCTCTTCTGATCTCCTCTCCCATCACTTGCATCTCCTGCCCAGATGCCACCCTCATCTGCTCCATTTCCTCCCTGTGAGCATCCAGTTTGGTTTCTACCCCCATTCTGACCCCCTCTATCTGCTGCTCCATTTGTTTAACTTCCCTTTCCGCTTGGTCCCTCATGTCCCTCAATTTGCCTTCCATACTGTTTTCTAACCCCTCTAACCCATTTTTCACTCCCTCTATCTGATTCTCCTGGGCAGCCATTCTATTTTCTACCCCCTCTAACCCCTTTTGCATCCCTTCCATTTGATTCTCTTGAGCGGCCATTCTGTTTTCTACCCCCATTAACCCATTTCTCACCTCTTTTATCCCATTGTCTAACCCCTCAAAATTTTTGTCTACCTTCTCACCAGTACCCCTCGCTTCGTCCCTCATTACCCCCATTTGGTTTCCCAACCGCTCACTATCAGCCCTCATTCCCACCATTTGTTCCATAAGGGCCCTCATTTGCAGGAGGAAAAGGTTCGAATCCACCAGGGGCGCTGCCGCGGGCGTGGACGCCGTGGCCACCTCGTGCGTGACAACGCTATTTTGCGACCCTGCCGCCCTCACTGCTTCGCTCTCCTCCTGTCCCTCATGTCCCTCAATTTGGTCCTGGACTGACCCTGCTTCACTCTCCCCTACCGGACCCCAGCCGTCTTGATCCGCCATAGCGCGACTTGCAAAATTCGAGTTTCGTAAAACAAATCCAATTTTTTTTTTTCGTTATAATTTCGTCGAGCGCAGTACGCGCTCCGAATCGATTTTCCCTCCCAAAATTTGGGCCTAACTAATTTAGTCCCGGGTCCGAATCCAACTCCTCGACACCAATTGTTACAGACACGACTTTGATGTTAAGGTGGGCCGAGCGGAATGGCCGTCGTGTCCGCACAAATTACCCGATTGTACTCGAACGTCGACGAAGCCACGCTACGCTGGCTCAATAGGAAAGAGAAGACACCCGGCTGGGTTATAATGACACAATACGACACCAGGGGTTCAGTTCTCAAGACCTCCGGAGGAGGTTATATTAAGGCGGAAGGTTAGATTACAACTACAAGAGGTACATCATAGGAAGACAGGCACTTAGACACAACCTTATATTATTCCCGACAGACCACAGAGAAACAGGACAAAAACTGACTCACACGGGGATTGATGGCAAGGAAAGCGGGTATTCGATGGCCAGCACAAGGTGCACCTTGTGCTCAGGGACAGGATGGCGCGGCCCAAAAGATGCAGGAGGTCTCTCAGCGCTCGAGGTGGCGTCTTGTCGTCTCAAGCTGGGGGCGCATCTGACGTCACGTCCGGCAAGCGGCTGCGTATATCCGGCGGGGAGTGACACGCCCTCGGCTCGTTAGCTCCGCCCAGATGGAATCGGTCCGCCCTTCTTATTGGGTGCGGGGGGGGTTTACCAGGCTCCGCCCTTGACGAGGAGCTGACAGCCAGCCCCTTCGTGGTAACCCCGTGGGGCGCATGGATAATGGCGGCTAACCGAGCCGGAGGGAGGACGCACACTCCCCGCGCGCGCCGTTGTTGTAGTTGTTGTTGTAGCTGTAGTTGTTGTTGTTGTTGTTGTAGCTGTAGTTGTTGTTGTTGTTGCTGTAGTTGTTGTTGTTGTTGTTGTAGCTGTAGTTGTTGTTGTTGTTGTTGTAGCTGTAGTTGTTGTTGTTGTTGTTGTTTGGGGAAGAAGATGGGAGGAGGTATGGGAAGGTCCTAAACTCACTACTGGTGCCATATAATCACATTCTGGTGCAACGAAGAGTCATAATTAATGGAAACGAGGCCTTAACTGACATAGATTAAGAATAACTAGGAAGATGTCCGAAAGTTGTCTACGTGTGGTGCGGTGGACCTGGGCACGACATTTAATGGGGGAATAAGGGGAAGGTCGGCTCTACTGATTGTTATTTACATGCAATGGGACTAGGGAATGGGGGACTGGGGAAAGTTGGGGAGTATTGGAGAAAATAGGGGAATATTTACAAGCGGATATGGAGGCCAAATTCCATATTCGCAACAATACATTATGACAAAAAGCATTAAACAGTCATTTGAAGCACACATATAATTTATTATGCTGCAATAAATCCCAAAACATGAGTAGTACTTACGAATAAGAAGGATCAATGGATTGAACAATGAAAACTTCATCAGTTTATTAATGTTTTTAATAAATGGATCATTTTCATTGTTCAA